>NC_046316.1:78077107-78307107 GCF_009819535.1 Lacerta agilis | reverse complement strand
TTGTGAGAATAGGATGGTCCAGCAGCTCTTCATAAGTTCTTATATCCTGAATGTGCAGGCTGGTGTCATCAATGGAATCCCTGCCAGAGACATCCACCTTCCCAATGGAGCTTTCTGGAAGCATGGAAGGGGCATGGGTGAGCCAACTTGTGGGATGTGAGTCACAGGTAGCAGTCAAGTACAACATTCCTTGTAATGCTAGAGTGGACATGCAAGGGAATGTTTGGTCCAGCCAGTCGAAACTTCCTGTTCCTACTGGCCTGGAGCATCCTCCCTTTTGCATGTGACCAGAGGTGGGCATGACCTTACCTGTCCAGGTAACAAAAGGAGTCACGCAGCACTCCCTCTCTTCCCTCCCTTTCTCCTTTTGTCTGCTTCCAGCTAGGACTGCTCTGTTGGCCTCCACGGGGATTGTCCCCCATATGGGGTAAAGCCACATGTTGTTATTTGTAACTTTAAGTCTTTAAGCCTGCCTTCAGGATTGATACTGTGTACTGCCTGAACATGAGTAAACTTTCATTTTGTTGACTATGAATAGGATTGTGGTGTCTTTATTCTTTTAAGAGGGATTCAAGGGAAATTACCAGGAACGCACAATTCAATCTGAGGCAGATTGAATTGCATAATAGTAAGAGGCTCTAACGAGCCTGCAACCAGCTTTCTGCTGTGCATGAGAAGGGAAATGTAACTCTGCTACATAAGGAACTTGCTAGTGCAAGTTAGGAAGGATATTAATAAACAATATATCCTCTAATGCCACTCTGAACATTCCCACACAGCTTGGGATCCATCAGATCCTATGTCAGCCAATCTGCCATTGCATGACAGCACCGGGGCTTCTCCAGCTCTAGCCCCCTGTCCCACCTTCCATCTTGGCCATCAAGATGCTGCGATGACTCCTCGGCTCCATAAAGTGCTGCCAGGTGACAGGAGGATTTAGGATTTTAGCTTGAGTGATAAATAATGATGTCAGTAAATGTGTTGACAGTAACCACAAAATCACGCTGCTTCCCCAGAACTAATTTCACTCAAAGCTATCTTCATGTATGCATGTTCACAGCCTGTTTTTACATGCAAATTGGCCTTTTTATTCCTAGGGTCAGCTGAATTGAATTAGGAAAACAGATAGAAACCACACACACACACACACACACACACACACGGTTTTATGCAGGTTTGCTAAATTAGCATGGTAGTTTCCATAAAACAGGGCTCAGCACATATATTCATGCCCTGAAAGGATTTTCTGCATGAATGAGGTTGTACCACAAGGAGTGCAGAAGCATAAAAGCAGTGGATACCAATTCAGAAAGGAGAGAAAATCTTTGAAAAACAGTATATAATTGGAACATCATTTCAGAGTGTACATATTTTGCTGCAACTCTTATTTTTCAGATCTTCATAATTCTCAGCCAATAATTACAGGATTTCATCACACACACACACACACACACACACACAAATGAAGTGAGTAAGACTGTTAAAAGTGGAATGATCCTGGCTTTGTAGATGTCATCATAGAGCTGGGTGTCCTCATTCAAAGTTCAATTAAGTACTGGACTTTTCATTTAAAGTGCCATACAGGTGCTCGTAAACTTAGATGTAGAAGATTGAAAAATGTTCTCCATTGTGCACCTTTCTGCACAAATCTATCTGCAAGCCAAAACTATGTGGACTAAGCAAGCACTGTCAGGCCAGGCCTCTGAGAAGGAAAAATCAAAATAAGCTACCAGCACACAATAGCCCCTTACATCAGATAGAGAAATATATAGTTTTTGCTCTTCAGTGCTCTCTTCTTCCCCAGCTGGTGAGGAATTTAATTTATGTGCAAATAAAGGCATAGAATAAAGAAAGAGGCAGACTACTCCTTGCAGGACTGTCATTCTGTTATCCCAACATTAGATTCCTTGGAGAAAGATACTTGCATCTCAAATTGGTGCCAGAGGTCACATACAATACTGGTTTCAGGGTTTGTGGGGCTTGGACAAGATGCCTTCAGTGAGGTCACATCCTTTTTGTCAGTACCACTGCTGCCCATTTAATAGCCCTCTCCTCTGGACTCAACTGTTGATACCAACCTTTCTCAATCTTGGGTTCCCAGATGTTACTGTACTGCAACTCACATCGTCCCTGACTGCTGTGCCTGCTGGCTGTGGATGATGGGAGTTGTAGTCCAACAACAACTGGAGACCCAAGGCTAGGAAAAGCTGGTCTAGAGGAACACCAGAAAGCAAGTGAGATGTTGTTCTCCATTTTCTCACTCTTGCCAATGCCTGCATGCCCAGAGAGGACAACTGAACAGGAAGTGACAGAAAGGAGAAGCAGGGCCAAGAGGCTCTGGGGGTTGAGAACGGGCTCCTTGCAATGGAAGATGCCCTGTGAAACCTACGTCTGGCCCTGGTGTTGCTCAAAGTTTAGCACTTTCCCCTGTTCCAAACAGTGATCCAGCATTGTTTCAAGGAAAATCCAAAGCGATAGCTTGAAGTCACAGTAATCAGATAATGAACTCACAACATTAAAAAACCCAGGAAAGCACAATTAGAGCAAATTGCATTGATCCAAGAGCTAAAATTAGTCATAGAGTCTGTCAAGGGTGCTCACTGTCTCCTTTCCTGCTCTGCATTTTTATATAAGATACAATTAATAAAATAAAACAAGCAGCAGACTTGGACATTCAAGGAATTGAGAAGGAAATAAATAGGCTGTGTTTTACAAAAGACAGTGGTAGATATGGAAAGAAAGTGTGGCAGAGCACTGAAGTTGAGATTCTGGCCATAGAAAACACAGCTTGGAGAGAGACAGTTTGAAATCCAAATTTGTTGATTCTAAGGATAGAGGAAAAATTCAATTCCATTTGCATTTAAAATGGAATCTGTCACATTCACAATTCTCCAAACAATATGTGAACTGACACACAGCTATCCTTCAGAAATCACAATTATCCAAATTTTATGATGCTGTTCCCCAATCAATGTTGACATAAATACATATATTAATGGAAACTATGCAGAAAAATGAAGATAGTGAAAATAATGTACAAAGGGCATTGTATTAGGAAAAATCACTTGCAAAAATGTGTACATTCATCAAAACAGCAGATATAAATGCAGATGAATGTTATTGAGGATTTTTTTTGGGGGGGGAATAAACTGAATGTATGGATTATTAATGTATGTAATGGCTGGGTTTTGTCTTATGTGTGAATACATTATCACAAAGGTGCTGCAATGAAGCAAACTTAGGAGGGCACAGGGCATGTGCAGAGAGTGAAGTCATGCTGCGTTATCTGTATTGCTTGCGATGATGGGACAGTTTAATTGAATACTGCCACTCATTTTAATGGGTCCCCTCTGGACATGATTTAGATGGGTATCACCCTATAGCTATACCCCTGCATTGTCTTCCCCAACCTAGTGCCCACCAAATGTTTCAAACTGCAGCCCATGCTGGTTGGAGAAGATGGGAATTATAATCAAAATCAACTTGAATGCACCAGGTTGGGCAAGGCTGCCTTTTAAAAAAGTCTGTCATTCATGTGAAAATTCTTGTGCATGATCCAACCAACCAGAAATACTTCAATGTCCCATTTATTTCAATCTGAGAATTAAGCAGGTCCCATTTTCTCCTTTTTGCAATCATTTCTAGCCTATATCAGTAGTTGTTACCACTGATTGTTTCATATGGAATATGCCTACTTGGAATAAACGGATTATTGCTGCTCAGTGGTCTGGAAAATGTGAAGAGCTTTAAGACACTTGCTGATATGACAAATTGAGGGAAATGCCTTGAAGACTTAATCATTTATATTTGCTCCTATCAGAATCTGTCAGCTATTTCAAAGGTGTAGAGGTTTAAAATAATTTCTGAGCATGTTGTGCATGGCATTAGCGTAATGATCACAATCAAAGCTGCTGCATATGCAGAAACAGGCTTTCGTACATGAAAGAAGTCTGTGGCATATTCCATACAGTGGGGACACGCTAAATATTAGTTATTTATCCAAGGCCTGTAGCAATGACCCAGTTTAGAGTATGGATCTGGCACTGTCCTTATATATGCATATAGTCTGAACTAGGTGTGTGTGGGGGGGGGATAAATTTTGATTAAGTTTGCAATTAAAGGCAAACCTACCTCCTTTGCACTTTCTGAAACAACATGCAAGCCAAAAGAGAGACATGCTTTGGAATTTGCACTTCTCCTAATTCTGCAATGCAGTTCTCCAGCTAAGTAATGTGTACAAAAATGCACATATTAGGGCAAAAAGTACATAAAATGCATATATAAATAGTGAACATAAGCTACACGATGCATTGTATTGGGGAAAATACATATATTAAGGAAAACTGCACCCATAAATGTGTGTTAGGAGAAATTAGTATAAAATGCTGATGATGTGGAAATGCAAAGAACTGGATTTAAGGTTGGGAAAATGAGAAATTGAAGAAACTATATAGCTGTTCCAACATAGCCCTAGGAGCTCTCCATGGTCCTGCAGGTGCTCAGTTTGTCTTGGACTCTTCCTTTGGATTCCTGATGTGCATTTTTGCTGAGGCTACTTCTATTGCTTTCTTGCCTTGAATCCCTCATACTTTGTCTGCTGATTTGGTCTGTAGACAGGACACTGCTGAAATTCCATTTGATCCTTGAGTTTTCATGGAACAAGATGACAGTTCCCCTAGCACTGAAAGGTGATTTACTGCTGGGACTGTGGATAAGTGTAAGGACTAAGTAAGTGACAGCTATTTTGTTTTCGTGGAGAGGGGTAGCTTCTTAACCCCAGGGTGTCCTGGCCTTCACCTCCTACCTGTGAAATGGGATTAAATAATATCAATCCCTTTTAGGGGTTGAGGGGGCTCCCCTTCTTTGCTGCTCTTTGTCTGGCCCAGTGTTAGGGTGCCCAAGGCCGGCGCACTGAAGGCTGACAGACAGCTGCAGAGAAGGTTGAGGTTCAATGTCAGCACTGGGGTCGGGTAAGCCAAGGTCAGAGAAGTCCAAGTCCGAAGAAGTCATGGGTCAGAAGCACATGGAACAACGCAGGAGTCACAAACTGGGCACAAGGCAGGAGTCATCAACACAGGAATGAGGCAGGAGGACAGCAGCACAACCACGCGCTTCAGCACAGCAGTTGCAGACGCTACAGAATGGACCAGCCGGCCTTCCTTAAGTAGCCAACTCACTCCCATGCGTCTTGTGGGCTGCAGCTGTCTCTAATTGCTGCCTACGCTTCTCAGCTCAGCGTTCTACAGCTGAGAAGGGAGAGGGAGAGGGAATCAGCCAGTTCCCCTCCTGACTGGGGCGTGCTCCTGGCTCGACTTCTCCCTCCTGTTCTGATCTTTCCCCCTCCTTATCAGATTCTTCCTCTTCCAAGGAGTGCCGCCACCAGTCTTCCCCAGGTATGAATTCCTCAGATTCTTCTGTGGGTGCCATCTCATGGGGGGGGGGGGCTTGCCACCTCTCCTCCTCATCCGGCTCAACCCTGACACCCAGGTTTCAGACTAGGCTAAGTTTGGGTTCTCCTCCTCCTCCTGTTAGTAATTTCTCCTCCTCTAAAGGCTGGCTCTATCCTACCTTCTCTTCATTGCAAGTGGGACCCTCCCCAACTGACTATTGTATCTGTGGGGTGTTAGGAGCAGTTGCTGGGACTCACTGCCACCTCGGTATCATCACTATCCCCTCTGAGCTCCTTTGGGATGAAGGGCAGGACAGAAATGTAATAAATGAGAAATAAATACATGATAATCATTGTTGTATGGTACGTTTCCATGGTAAACTGTTAACAAAGCAGCTCACAGCATCAAAGGGTTTTCATAAGATAACTCACTAATAATTGCAAGGCACAACAGAATTTGAATAGTCATATAAACAACAGGGTAATGAACTTATTTCATATTTGTAAATGTGCAATAAATTTTAACAACCCACTGATTATTCATAAAAAGGTTTTAGAATACGAAGACAAGAATATCATCCAGACAACAGTATACCTTGACCAATAGTTCTGCATAGGGATGGGTGAATCAGTCAGTTTCAGATTTTATCATTTTCTTATTTTTCAGTCTTAAATTCAGTTCTCCACATCTCCACAACAGTTTTCATTTTATGTAGATTGATCAGTATTTTAGTGTGAAATTCTCATATGAATACTTTTGCATGCATTTTTGCCTAATACATACATAACCCAGTCAGATGGGCAGGGTACAAATAGCAGTAGTAGTAGTAATAATAATAATAATAGTTTTTTATTTGTATCCAGCCCTCCCCAGCCGAGGCCGGGCTCAGAGCAGCTAACATCATAACAATACAGTGGATGCTCGGGTTGCAAACATGATCTGTGCAGGAGGCATGTTTGCAACATGCAGCATTTGTAACCTGCAGCACTGATTCTGCACATTCGCGGGTCGCAATTTGACGCTTCTGCACATGCGTGAAGCATGATTTAGCACTTATGTGCATGTGCAAGCACCGAAACCCAGAGGTAACCTGTTCCGTTACTTCCGGGTTCAGCAACCCGAAAACACGCAACCTGGTGCGCCTGTAACCCGAGGTATGACTGTAATAAGTTGTTGTTGTTGTTGTTGTTGTTGTTGTTGTTGTTGTTGTTGTTGTTGCATATTTCCCTAATATAATTCATTTGTGTATATTAATTTCACCAATATATGTATTCTGATGCAATTTTACCCTAATACAGTGGTACCTTGGGTTACAAACACTTCGGGTTACAAACTCTGCTAACCCGGAAGTAGTACCTCAGGTTGAGAACTTTGCCCCAGGATGAGAATGGAAATCACGCGGTGGCATGGCTGCAGGGGGAGGCCCCATTAGCAAAAGCGCACCTTAGGTTAAGAACGGTTTCGGGTTAAGAACGTACCCCTGGAACAAATTAAGTTCGTAACCCAAAGTACCACTGTATATGCATCTTTGTACATATTACATGGCCGGATTACTGTATTGTAAAATTCAGATATGTGAGAATATAAAAGGATCTCTACATTTCAGTATGTGTATCATTTCAGGAAATGCAAATTAGGTAGGTTCATCTTTAAATGCCCACCTTCACAACCTTTTCAAATACTCAAAAGCAGTACCTTACCTTGATAGTCTCTAAGCACCTTGAACAGCAGAAGCCGCCATTTTACCTGGAGCCAGTCTGTGCCTCACCCTGCCAGGTTTGTTGCAAATTGATTGGATAGAGAGCAGGAACCTGGTCTTGCAGCAGTTGGCATGCCCAACCAGTAAGGCAGAAGGCAGGGAGACCAGCGATAGGTGGAGCCAGAGCCACTGGCAGGCAGATGTCAAGAAGGTGGGTTCTAACTGATGGCAGACTGAAGTTGGTTGAGCAGAGCCCCATTTGCCCCAATAGACCTGCCTCTACTGCCCCTAGCATTTGGGGAGACAAGGGACAGATCCAGTGGCACCCATCTACATAGGCCTGCAACTTTTTTTCTTCTTCTATGGTCCATGCAAACTGTTTTGAAACAAGTTCATGGACATTTCTCTGAAGTGTAATTCTTAGGGCTCAGTATTACAGACAAAATATAACAATGCCATATTCTGCAACGTTCTATTTTGTGATCATTCACACATGCACATATGCACGTAGAAGGACAAGACAAGAAAACCCCCCAAAGTGATTTCTTTTAATTAGGGTGGTGGTGGGGGGAAACATTGGAATATACCAGCCTCCCCCCTCCTCATAAAAGCAATTTAGTTGTTTTACTTGTCATCTGTGATTCACTGAATAATTCTGTGCTCATGTTCCCTTGGTTTTTCATTATACTTTATGGGCCAATGCTCAGGACCACAAACTTGAAACCGTCAGCATTTCCTTTCACTTTATTGGTTAGCAACCGCACACACCACAGGCACGTAGACATGGCTCTCTTGAGCTTACTAAAGGAAACATTGTTTTCTAAGTTCCCCAGGGAAAGTGTGACCTTTATGGCTACTTTACAAGTATAGTTTATTGATGTTTTCCTTTTGCACATTGCAGAGCTTACTCATTTAATGCAAGTGATTACGGTACTTTTTAAAAGAAACCAAAGCAACTTGCTGCCATTTAAACGGGAACCAAAATGGAAATGATCAGTGAAGACAGTGGTGATAGTTCCACAGGGACAGTACCCCCATTTCTCCCAGTATCCTTGTCCACCACCCCCAGTTTAGTATAGGCACCAAAGAGAGAGGGTGTTTATAGCAGGCATAGGCAAACTTGGCCCTCCAGATGTTTTGGGACTACAATCCCCATCATCCCTGACCAGTGGTCCTGTTAGCTAGGGATCATGGGAGTTGTAGTCCCAAAACTTCTGGAGGGCCGAGTTTGCCCATGCCTGGTCTATAGCATGTAAAATAATGTCCACAGATAGTCAGATCTCTATTTATCCATTTCCTCCTGAGAAAGGTTTCAAGGTGACTGTTTTTCAAACATGTGTGAAGCTGAATTTTGGAAGATTCAAGACAGACAAAAGAAAGAACTTCTTCAGACAGAGCAAATAATATGTAGCAATGACCATCAACGTGGATGACTTTGATTCAACACATTCTTGGAGGCTAAGACCCTCAATGTCTGCTAGTCATGAAGGCTATGTACCAACTCCAGTGTTGGAGACAATATGTATCCCAGTTGCTGGGAATTACAACTGGAATCCCCAAACCAATGGTGCATTTCATCTCCCCAGCAGAATGTCCAGTAAAGTGTTCACCCATTCCATCTTCACCTACAAATAGGATGGATAATTTTAGGCACAAACTTTAGATCCAATGTTAAGTTGTTAATATTTAACAATTCAGCTAGATCATCTTGCTTAATAATGGTAGATTTAAAAATAAAGGAAGAAATGACTTGCAATAAGTGAGTAAACTTTTCAATGTGCAAAAGGAAACATCAATAAACCAAACTTGTAAAATAACCATAAAGGTCACATCTTTCTTGAGGCAGTTAGAAAACAATGTTTTCTTTAGTGTGCTCAGGACCATTTTGTGCAACCAATAACATGAAAGGAATACAGATGGTTTATAGTGTACTGAGCAATGTGTATGAGACGAAAAATTAAGAGCCCAAAATTCTGATCCACCATGGACTGTGCATGTTTTTGGAAGCTGCAGTTGACTCCCTACCCCAAATAGACACATGCTCAAGTTTAAAGGGTCCCATCTAAACTACATGTGCAGCTCACATTGGCTTGATTCAGGCAAATGGGCATGATCAAATTGGTGCCTGCCAACCTGATTCAGTCACAGTTCAGTATTTATTGAAAGAGGCATGTGGCCATGGTCGCATGGCTGATAAGTCAACCCACATTGACCACATTATCAGGGGGAAATTGTCATAAATGGATTGCTTGTGAGCATGATAAATATAAGTAAAATGTGCAATAAAGTAATTCAAGGATAAACTCATATACCAAAAATGTGGATATATTGTATGTAGCAGACATTTGTTTTTCTCCTTGGTATTTTGTACAATATGCTTCAGGGATGAAAGGATGAATCCCGGGTGTACAACTGACTGATCTTTTTTGTTTTTTGTTTTTTGTTTTTGTTTTTACAGGCTCTATCTTACTTTGAAGGTATATTGGTATGACTTTGTGTCACTTCTAGTGACTGGTTCACATATGAATGCACATCTTCTGATTTCTCAGAACTGGTTCACAGTAGGGATGCTTGGAAAAAAAGTCATTCTTTGCAAATTCCAATATGAACTGACCCAATCGGCACCTCCTGAACTCAAGTGCAGATCAGTGCATAGCTATCCTACACCACTCTGAATTTTGTGATGTGGTTGTTCACTGATATGTGCATTTTGAAATGTGTGGCCAGTAACGTGAGAGGAGTCGGACATGAGTGGACCTAATGGTCAGGGGTCCCTTTACCTTTACCTATGCATATTTTATAGCAATATGTTCAACAATACATATTTATACACAATTTAGGGAAGATACTTTTATTTTATTTTATTTTTCAGGATGCGGGTGGTGCTGTGGGTTAAATCACAGAGCCTAGGGCTTGCTGATCAGAAGGTCGGCGGTTCGAATCCCCGTAATGGGGTGAGCTCCCATTGCTCGGTCCCAGCTCCTGCCCACCTAGCAGTTCGAAAGCATGTCAAAGTGCAAGTAGATAAATAGGTACTGCTCCAGTGGGAAGGTAAACGGTGTTTCCGTGTGCTGCTCTGGTTCACCAGAAGCGGCTTAGTCATGCTGGCCACATGACCTGGAAGCTGTATGCCGGCTCCCTCAGCCAGTAACGCGAAACGAGCGCCGCAACCTCAGAGTTGGACACGACTGGACCTAATGGTCAGGGGTCCCTTTACCTTTACCTTACTTTTATTTTTATTTTGTAAAAAGAAAAGAAAAAGCAGATTAAAGGAAAATCAGGATGGAATGGAGTTAGGACTGAACACATGGAGAACTTGATACAGACCAGAAAAACAGGCTCATCATCCATGCGCACATACATTTTCAGTGCTGGATGACTGCAACATGGGGTGATAGTTGAGTGCATGAACTATCACAAAGATAAGACCACAGAGACAATTGTCTCATTACTTCAAACACAATGTTTTTCAGTCTGCTCAGCTGAGTGCTACTCAGGCTTTATACCTAAGCAGGTAATCTCCACACATGTAGAAGGTTTGGACCACACTGATGTAACCATGACCTTGCCCTTCCTCTGTCCTTGAATGCAGCAGTGATGCAGATGACTGGAGGTCAAGTGAGCACCACCACCCCATACTGCCTTCTGCTGTTGCTAATGCTTGAAATGGAGATAACCCCAGTCCAAGATGGAGAATAAAAGAGCAGTCCAATGCAAGGAAACTGGAGTTCAGGTTTACATCAATTTGCTTCCATCCTACTCGTTTTCAACAGGGCAGAAAAACAACTGAACCATGTTTATTCTGAAGAAAAGGATTTGCCTTAATTGTCTCCTGTGGTCTTCAGCCCCTTTATAGAAGCTGTGTCAATGCAAGCAGACAAAAGTTAATTTCGCAGAACACTTCTCAGGTTTAGGGTTTCTGAAGTGCCCTTAAGTTAAAAAAAAAAAAAAAATGACTTTCAAATTCTGATTTACAGGTAGAAGGTGTCCTGTTAAGATTGCTATAATGATCATTGCAATTAAAAATAGCCAAGAAGAATTTCCCGGTAGTTTGATCAAGTGGACATCATGTTATTTCTTTGAAATAAAGTAACACCTTCCACAAAGTCAATATAAGTAATATAACCCCTTGTTCGCTTTTGAGTGCTACATTAACTTCATCTGTTTTAGTTACAAAAGAAGAAGTTACTCATCACAAACTTTAGCATGTTTACTCAGAAGTAAGGTCCACTGCTTTCAGTTTAGTGTGCTGAAGCTTGTGCATGGATTGAGGCCTTAGTCAAAGTTCACACACCATTCAAGGACATGTAATTAAATAAGAACAAATAATGAATTGTTTCCCAGAGTGCAAGGGCAGCCCCTTTCCCTCCACTTCCCCATGGCTTTGGAGAGGTATGTGTCAAAAACTGTACTCAGAGGTTTTCTTTCATTGTGAAAGTAGTTTCCATTTCGCTGCCTCATTTGCTTCAGAATTTATTTAGGATTTGGATGCATGCGGGGTCCAACTTACCTGGTGTTTGTGAGGTGGCCAAGAGTGGTATCACAAAATACCCACACACAGTTTAAAAGGCCACACTTAATTAGCCAAACCCCTGTGCTCGATTCGGCAGCACATATACTAAAATTGGAACGATACAGAGAAGATTAGCATGGCCCCTGCGCAAGGATGACACGCAAATTCGTGAAGCGTTCCATTAAAAAAAAAAATTAGCCAAACCCCTGGAAAAGAGGAATGTTTTTGCCTGGCACCTAAAGATTTGTTATGAAAATTCAGCAGAGCAACTGCTGCGCAGAAGATATGCTGAGGAAACTACTGTCAGTACGCCCGGTCCTGCCCACGCCTTGGGCTAGGCGACTGGAGCACCATCAGCAACCTTCCAATCCTGGATAACTGGTCCTGGTGCACTGGACTCATAGCATATTATGAGCACCAGAGGCTTGGCAGCCTTCAGCAGAATAACAGCAGAAGCCGGCTGTATTGAAGCATAGCTTCTTTATCACCTATAATAAAGTGCAAGTGTCTCTGCGTCCTGTCCCTGTGTCCGTAGGATTGTGCTACTGCGCATGTGCCCCACGGACAGCCGTTGGGACTTGGAGCACAGAGACGCTCTGCGCATGTTCCCGATGTTGCTAGAGCAACAGGGACGCTATGCGCAGAGCTGGCTACGTCATGCGGCTCTCGCGTTGTTAGAAAAAAAAACGAGATACGCAAGAGCTGCTCAGTCAGCTCTGCACATGTCCTTGACGTTGCTAGGGCAACAGTTTGACCACATATATTCTAGCGCCCATTAATTTAACGGGGTTAATGTACAAGTTTCTACATACTACAAACTACAGACTTGTGTGAGAGTTACGGTTTTCACTCTCCATCTTATCTCTACAGAGTTACAGATCAAAAACCACAGAGAGTCAGGCTGGGACAGAGGAAGATAAAAAGCAGTTCCCGCCCCCCCTCCTTCTCATACTATGAGTCACACAATGGGAGGGGTGAAAGTATCAACAACTACATGTATTTAAAATATTTAAGAGGATGCAAAAACAGGTCCTTTTTAATTATAGAAAAAAGAAGTTACACTAAGATTACAAAATTCCACAAACCATGACCCAGCCAGTGACCCACCCACCAGGGTACAGAGAGGAGTACACAACACTCCTTATATACTACATTTACAGCTCAATTAACAACACCTGCTGTACTCCCCCACATCTGCAAAACTAGGCAATGAGATTTACAGTAACTTTTAAAGGGGTATACATTTCGTGGAACAATAATGAACCTTGATATCTGAACTAATCAACAAAGGTATGTGACAAAGGTGTCAAGCGAGCCTCCTTGGAGAGAGCATTCGACAAATGGGGGGCCACCACATAAAAGGCCTGTTCTCGTGTTACCACCCTCTGAACTTCTACTAGAGGGCAGCAGAGTTTGCTTGGCATGCTCCAAATATACATTAAAAAGAATGAAGTAATGCTACCTTAAATGTTAGTAGTGTCTGCTTTATCCCTTCTCACTGGTCTGTATATACTTGCAAATGCACTGGTATTACAAAAAAGCCATACATCTCCAGTACTTACTTCTCTGAAGAACTCTGTGGGAACTCTAGGAGATCACTAATGACTGTCATGTCATGAAGGAAGGTGTTTTGGAGAAATCTAATGCATGATGTGGATATTTATGGCAGCAGACATTGGCTGGGTTGCACAGTAACTTTGCTGCATCCCCCAATGATTACTCTTAACGGCTTATGACGTTCCACAACAGACCAACACAAACCAACCAATGCAGCATCCAATATGTCTCATTCCACTGATGGATTCCTCTGTGTTGGAACCTCAACAATTCTGTCATATTGGTGAACAAAATGATCCTTTATGTATTATTAGTGTGGTCAAAGAGAAAAATGCATTGAAATCAAGGTGATTTGATTTGATATTTTCATCCTGTGTTTTGTGTGCAATGTATCCAGATGCACATTTTGGATGATATTGAGCCTAACGCTATGATGAAAGCATTGGTATAGGAAGATATTTATATTGGTAATATTAGGAAATGTTGTTGTTGTTCAGTCGTTCAGTCGTGTCCGACTCTTCGTGACCCCATGGACCAGAGTACGCCAGGCACGCCTATCCTTCACTGCCTCTCGCAGTTTGGCCAAACTCATGTTAGTAGCTTCAAGAACACTGTCCAACCATCTCATCCTCTGTCGTCCCCTTCTCCTTGTGCCCTCCATCTTTCCCAACATCAGGGTCTTTTCTAGGGATTCTTCTCTTCTCATGAGGTGGCCAAAGTACTGGAGCCTCAACTTCAGGATCTGTCCTTCTAGTGAGTACTCAGGGCTGATTTCTTTGAGAATGGATAGGTTTGATCTTCTTGCAGTCCACGGGACTCTCAAGAGTCTCCTCCAGCACCATAATTCAAAAGCATCAATTCTACGGCGATCAGCCTTCTTTATGGTCCAGCTCTCATTTCCGTACATTACTACTGGGAAAACCATAGCTTTAACTATACGGACTTTTGTCGGCAAGGTGATGTCTTTGCTTTTTAAGATGCTGTCTAGGTTTGTCATTGCTTTTCTCCCAAGAAGCAGGCGTCTTCTGATTTCGTGACTGCTGTCACCATCTGCAGTGATCATGGAACCCAAGGGTTCCATATTAGGAAATATGTTGTGCTAAATAGTTTAAGGAAAATTACTGGGTGAAGGGATTCTTTTTAAAGAATAAGAAGGCTTTTTAGTTCTCTGTTGTTAGCCTGGAAATCAAGCTGTACATTTTCTTTTCATCATAGCTAATAGGTTTATACTTTCAAGGCTTTTGTCTGTAGGAAGAGGCTTACAATTCAATTTATCCACCAAAGAAAAGAAAAGTCAGAGCTTTACAATGATCAAGAGGTAGCTACATTATCCAGGATATATATCACTTGAATAGTTCCCATAAGATATATGCCTAAAGAATTCTGCTAGAGATATCGGCTTATAATTGCAGACATCACCCACATACTTTCAAGCCTATATTATGAGTCATAAGGGCTGTAGACCTGCTTCTGTTTTCAGGATGGTGAATTCTGTGGCCGGAACCAAACTCCACACTTACACTGCTCACAGCCCAAGGAGCGAATTTTATTCATTTTTTAAATGGTGATGGTATTCTCATATTTGTTTTTAGTTGGGCCATGGATTTTAACTGTGCTTTATGTCCATTTTCATTTGTACACGTCTTGGAGAAGTTTTAAAAAACCATGCATCTTATAAATTTTCTAATAAAATAAAATAAAATAATAAATAGATATAAAGTATAAAATGCCCATGTGCTTTTCAAGGGCAAATAACCAGATAATGCATCAGAGAAGTCCAATATTCAAAGATGAATAATGGTTATTCTGCTATCTATTATATATTGCTTCCTAAGTTATATAAACAAACCCAAATCTCCACAGTGTTTTCATAAAGCAATGGCAATAATTTACATTTGACCAAATGCTAACATTTTCTCTCTCTTTCCTTTCCTTTTCAAGAAACATTTAAATGGTCAATTAAATCCTTCAACATGCACAAAGAGTGTGCTATGGGCTCATGCTCATAAAGAAGGTTCACCACCTCTTCAACTGGCTCCTTGGCATTCATTTTATTTTGCAGGTGCAGAATGAATCCCACTTCAAAGTAAGTGGTCATGTATGCAGTGTGAATTATACACAAAACTCTGTGACACATTCAGAGTAATCTCACACATTCTCTCCAGAGTGAAAAGGGATCTTAGGCTCTTTAAAGATTTTATAGTTTTCAATTTGCTTGCATGGGTCCTCAGTAATCTCCATCTCTCCCAGCTTAGCGCATTTCAAAGTATGCCATCTGTAACTCAATTTTCCTTTCTTCAAAAAATGCTGATGTCTCCTTAAATGCCAATATCTCAGGAACTGCTTGAAATTTCAACTCAATCTTGGGATCGTTTTAAGCTCACTGTTCCAGCTTTGAAAGGACGTCAAGCTGTAGCCAAAATGCATTGCTTCTCTTCAGCAGCTACTCTTTCCATTCGTCTATGGATATACTTTCTTTTCATAAGAAAAGAGTTCTCCTTTATACATTATGAATTTATGTGCAAGAAATAAGAAGTTTGCTTCACTGGGACAGACTCATGCTGTGTGTCAGGCAATGGCAATTTGAAGAAAACTGAAGCACTCCGTCTTGTGGGATCATTTTCAGTTTATGCGGCCTGATGATGTAGACAGAATACTTGTGGCTTTGTGCCTGACCATAAGCCCCCTTGATCCCTGCCCATCATGGCTGGTGAAAACCAGTGGGTTGGTGTGACTAGTTGGGTTCAGGGTATGGTAGACCCTTCATTGTGGGATGGGGTGGTGCCTGCTGTCCCAGAAGAGGTGGTAATATGTCTACTCCCCCAAAAACCAACCCTGAATCCAATGGCCTACAACAATTAGTTGCTAACACACCATTTTGGGGTAAGGTAGTTTCTGGAAGAGATGGGTTATCTACATCCATTTCAATCTGCTTTCAGACATGGCTTTGAGACTAAATGAGATTTGGTCACCCTGATGGATAACCTTTATGGGGGGAATAGACATGGGAAGTGTTACCCTACATCTTTTCCTTGATTTATTGGCAGCTTTTGAGACCATTGACCATTGTATCCTGCTGGACCAGCTCTGTGGAATGGGTATTGGGGGCACTGTTTTACAGTGGTTCCTTTCCTATTTTCAGGGTCATGTGCACAGAGTAGCACTGAAAGACTGTTTCTTGGGTCCATGACAATTATGTAAGGGGGTCCTGCAGGGAACTATTTTGCCCCAACATCTCTATGAAGCTGTTTGGAGCAGATTGGGGGCAAGATGTCATTAGTATGCTGATGATACCTGGCTATAGTTCTCCGTTACATCTGATTCAGGAGAGACTGTAAAAGACCAGAATTAGTGCCTGGGGGCAGTGGAGGACTGGAGGAGGGCCAGTCCACCACTGAACCATGGGAAAACAGAGGCCTTGTGTGTGGATGGTTCTCTGACCCAAGAGATAGGTCAGTTGCCTGACCTGGATAGAGTTGTGCTCTTCCTGAAGAAACATACAGATAACTTGGTATACTCCTTGAACCATCACTGTCCCTTGAGGCTCAGGTGGCCTCTGTGGCTAAAACTGCCTTTTGTTAGCTGTGGCTAGTACATCAGCTATGAGCATTTGTGGACAAAGATAACCAGACCACTGTTTTTCATGCACTGGTAATCTCATGACTAGATTATTATAATGTGCTCTATGTGGGCCTGTCCTTGGAGCTTGGCAGGAAGTGTCAGCTAGTGCAGAATGCTGAGGCTGGACTGAGAACAGAAACCTATCAATACATGCCACCGGGTTTAAAAGACCTGCAATAGCTTCCCTTCTGCTACTGGGACAAGTTCAAGATTATTGTAGTAGTTTACAAAACACTGAATAACTTAGGCCAGAATACTATACCCTCCAACATTTCTCTGATGAAAATAGGGATGATGATAATAATAATAATAATAATAATAATAATAATAATAATAATAATAATAATAATAATAATACTTTATTATTTATACCCCGCCCATCTGGCTAGGTTGCCTCAGCCAGTCTGGGCATCTTCCAACATATATAAAAACTTAACATTAAACATTGAAAAACTTCCCTATACAAGGCTGCCTTCAAATGTCTTCTAAAGGTTGTCTTATCTCCTTGGCTCAGGGGTCACATAACTACATACCATCCATTTAAAATAGGGACGTCCTAAGGAAAAGCGGGACATCCCAGGATCAAATCAGAAACCGGGATGGCTTCTGTAAATCTAGGACTGTCCCTGAAAGATAGGGACACTTGGAAAGTCTGGAACACCCTAAGGACTGCTTTACCCTGTACAGGTTGTGCTGAAGTCATTGAGGGAGAACTATTTGTGGCTCCCTATGGCCCAGAAGCACAACTCATGTTGACAAGGAGTAGAGCTTTCAGTGTTGGGGTCTCAACTCTATGGAACTCCCTTCTCTAAAAAGTTAAGACAGGTACTTTTATTTCAGGAGTTTTAAGTTATGTTTTACTGTTTGTATATTTTACTGCTGCAAGCCACTTTGGAACCTATATGGTGAATGGTGGGATATATATATATATATATATATATGGAAATAAAATAAACATAGTAACCATCACGGTGGTAGAATGGCACAGAAAGCCACCTTATACTGAGGCCATTGGTCCATCGAGCTCAGTATTGCTTATAATAACTGGCAGCAATTTTCCAGGATTTCAGATGAGGGTCATTTCCAGTCCTACTTGGAGATCCCAGAATACATGCACATGACTCTCCTGTGCAGGTACAGCCCCTTAGCATGCATCATTTTACCACTGGTATCAGGCTGAAGGTAGAGTGGCAAAGCATAAACATTTCTGAATATGTCATGTCCCTGTATTCTGTGTTCTACTCCAAACCAGACTTTTTGAAGAAGCAGCCTAAGTCTTTACAACAAATTGGAAATGAACTGATTTGCTTCCCCCCTTCTCTATCAACAGTCAAAATATATGCCCTGCTAATATAACTGAGCCTTTGAAAACTCAGTTTAGAAGGGTTATTATTAACTAAACCACACAGAGGACAAAGATTCAGATCAATGAAACTAAGGATTCGGGGAAAGAAAATCAAGCAATTTATGAAGGATTACCACAGTAGACCTTTTAATGAAGGCCTAACAGAGTTCTGAAAAGTCAGAATAACCTCAATTTACATTTATATTGTGCCTTTCCCCAAATAATGCTCCTAGAATGGCATTTCATAGCTCCTATATAAAATATGCAGAGCATCTTGTATCTAGAATGAAAAAGGAATAGTGTGGAAGAATTTCAGGCAGCTTACATATTAGTTTGAGATTTCCAAATGTAGTTCAAAAGGTTTGGGCATATTTATAATTATTGTATATCCACAACTCGCAGTATTTAAGGTATTCTGTACTAGAACTACTGCTAATACTATTTATAGCACAACACTTTGTCTGGAAAGTAACCTACAAAGATGGAATACACTACATCAAATGAAAGATATAAAGAGTTGAAAAATAGAAAAAAAGGCAGAGAGTGAACATGTGAGGTTATGGCTTAAAAAGTTATATAGTGATTTTATATGGGACTTGATTGAATAATAAAATGGAAGGACAAGCCACCAAGAACATTTTTCTCTTTTACACTGTGACATACAGGCTCTTTATCTTCTGCCTTCCTTTTGAGGTTGGCCCACTGAGAGGTCTCATGTAATTTACACATGAGCAGTGATAAAGATATTAGAAATTTAAAAGAGAGAAGGATACTGACAAGCTGGAACATGTCCAGAAGAGGGCAACCAAAATGGTCAAAGGCCTGGAAACAATGCCTTATGAGGAACGGCTTAGGGAGCTGGGTATGTTTAGCCTGGAGAAGAGAAGGTTAAGGGGTGATATGATAGCCATGTTCAAATATATAAAAGGATGTCATATAGAGGAGGGCGAAAGGTTGTTTTCTGCTGCTCCAGAGAAGTGGACAAGGGGCAATGGATTCAAACTACAAGAAAGAAGATTCCACCTAAACATTAGGAAGAACTTCCTGACAGTGAGAGCTGTTCAGCAGTGGAATTTGTTGCCAAGTGTGGTGGAGTGTGGTGGAGTCTCCTTCTTTGGAGGTCTTTAAGCAGAGGCTTGACAGACATCTGTCAGGAATGCTTTGATGGTGTTTCCTGCTTGGCAGGGGGTTGGACTGGATGGCCCTTGTGGTCTCTTCCAACTCTATGATTCTATGATTCTAGCAGTCACATAAGGGAAAACAGGAAGCACGGGTGAAATCATTCAATTAAAAGCTTGTTACTTAAACCCAGTTTTTTTTATTTAAGATTGATTAATGATTCAAAAGCAACAACAGAAATAGTAGTGGCACTGAAATCAGATTATCTCCTAATACATATTTTCCCAAGGGTGTCATCATACCACAGTTCACATGGCCACCAGCGTGTGGCGCTATAAACTACAGTGTGATTGCAAACTGCTGGACAATTGCAGCAATGTTAGAGAGTGAAGAGGAAAGAACTGGAGACAAAGGCAGGCAGGTAGTTGACACAAGCGAGTGAGTGTGTGGCCCAAGCACATTAGCAAGCAGAGGTTTGGTGAGGTCTAAGGGGAGAGGTCCCCTTCATGGATCACTGCCTTGTCATGGCAAAGGGGCTTGAATAACTCCACGAAGCTGTGAGCTATGCCATGCAGGGCCACCCAAGACGGACAGGTCATAGCCGAGAGTTTAGACTAAATGTGATCCACCTGGAGAAGGAACTGGCAATCCACTCCAGTATTTTGCCAAGAAATCTCCATGGACATAAAAAAGGAGAAGCTTTGAGAAGAAAGTGAGAGTTTCCAAGGCATGCTGTGCTTCATGGGGTCACGGAGAGTCGAACACAACTAAGACGACTAAACAACAAGGGGAGAAGTAAGGGTGTGGTTTTGGTGAGGTGTAAAGGGAGGGGTGGCTTTAGTGAGGGGTGGACACAGCCCCTAGTAAACCTGTATTTTCTTACTAACATACTGGGTACATTGCCTAAAAAAACAAAAACAAAACCCATTTCATTTACTTATAGATGAGAGTGCAACCCTCCTCTGCACACAAACAGCATGAGCTCCTGGCAGGCTACAGCAGAGCCTCACCAGACCAAACAAAGATTTGCTATTTACCAAGAAGAAAGTTGCAATCTGGAAAAGAAGAAGTTACAACGAAGAATATTAAGTTTAAAGCTGGACATGATGGAAACAACAGAATCACAAGAAGGGGCTGGAAAGGGTGGATTTTTTTGGGGGGGAACCTGTGGGGGATGGGAAGGGAAAAGGCATGGGTTGAGATGGACAGGAGGGGTGTGGGGTAAAGGATGAATTTGCAAAGGGGAAATGGAAAAAAAGGCTGACCACGGAACTCCGAAACCAGAGGGAAAACGGTGTATGAGAATCGGAAGAAATACTTAGGTTTTTGTTAAGATGCGATTTTTCAACAGGTGAAATTGGAATCAGTTGATATACAGGCTACAGTATTAGAAGTTAAGTTAAGAGAGGATATAAGAGGTAGAGTTATGTAATGTAATGTTTAGTTTGATAAGAACAAGATTTGAGATTTAAGGTTTATGGATGTAAGATTAAGATTTGTGAGAAATAAGATTTTACAATGTTACAAAGTTACTAAAGAAGATTAGAAATGAACGCAGAAGAGAGGACGTGAGGAAGTCCCAAAATAAGAATTTAAAGAAGATAAGGATGGATAATTATGTGTTCTGTTTGTGTGTATTTTGTTTTGTAGTTTTTGTAGTGTATGTATTTGTATTTTGTGTATGTTTATTACTAAAATCCAATAAATTCTTATGATAAAAAAACATTTTCAAAATGAGGCATTTCATGTTGTGATCTGGGGGAGATGTTGGCATGGAGAAAAGGCAGCATCCTGTCAAATAGGACTCTTGAGTTTCTCAAGTTTAGCAGGTGGTACACAGAATAATGATGGTTTTGAAAAAAATGCCTTGAGCCAAATTATGTCAAATTGCACTGACAGAGAAGTTCAGGATATTGAAAATAGGTGAGAGGGGGAGAAGCACACGGACATTTCCACGGCAGTCTGATATAATTTTATTATGCATGCCAACAAATTGACAAACAAGAGGAGTGTAACACCTGCATACAAGTATCTGGATGGTTTCAGAGCAAATGTAGATAGCTCTTCTCAGCTAATGTGCATGAAACCTCAGTTATGAACTATTCTTCTAAAAGTAACAGAAAAGAAAGATATCATAAAGTTGCTAAAATCACCCTCTGCATTTGAAAAAAAAAAACGCACTACGCAACCTGTGTGATATCAAAAACTTTATTAAACATGGGGGGGGGTTGCCTTGTTCATGGAGGAAACTTTACGAAATGTAACCTTGGGGAAAGAGTTTCTTTGTACAAAGCATTATCTCATTGATTTATGCAAAGGTCAGGTATCTCAGCCACCTTCTTGTTATGAAGCAAAAGGGTTCTTGCCAATACAGTGGCAAGAGGGTTGAAGCTTTGGCTTGTGCTAATCATACATAAAACTATTGGCAACTAAATATGCCTGAATTCCAGAAATAAGCTTTCAAGTGTCAAATGTCTCACACTTACTGCTAACTTTTGTATTTCATTTCCTTCAGACTCCACTGTTCCCAGCTGCCACTCATCCAATTAACCTATATTTCAAGAGCAGGGAACCTGTGGCCATCCAAATGTTGCTTGACTGAAACTCCCACCATCCTCGACTCTTGGCTGTGCTGCCTGGGGCTTGATTGGAATTGGAGGCCAACAACATCTGGAAGGCCACATGTTGCTCAACACTATTACACGTCAACATTCTGACAACTGAAGCTATCACAGAGGAGGTTTTAAGGTAGCATGACCAGTGTGGCTGCAGTGGGCACCGCACTGCAGGTGTTGCCACAACAATGCTGTAGAACGAAGCGCAAGACGCGGAGAAGAATCAAATTTTAGCGTCACACAGTTTGCCGCTGGAATTTCAGAACCCAAAGTCTGCCACTGGCTATCATTTCATGTATCTGCCAAAATAAACGGTAGCCTATGAAAATGTATACCACAAAAACATCGTATGTCCTGATTATCATCTTCCAAAACATCGTAGGTATTTAAGTTGCTACAAGATCCTGTGTTACTTCTTCTTAAAAAGTAACAAAAATTGTTCTCTAGCCCCCATTTTCCTATTTCTTTGGCTAGCCTTTCCCCTGTTTTTCCTTGGCTCATAAGATATATCTAGCCGGCATTAAGTTCAATTCCCGCTTTATACCTCTTTAAAGGAGTTTCAAGAGGCTTGCCGACACCTGCTAAAAGATGCACATCCTATAAAATGTTTCACTTTGCTTACTTTGTCTTGCTTATGTCTAAAGAGGCAGCCATCATACCTTCATCAGGGAAGTCTCTGCATCTACACAATGACAAAGAAGAGTGCTCCAGGATTGCTATATTCCCTATTCCTCAATATGTCTCAATCTAAATGCTAATTTCCACTCCCGCTTGCCTTCCATATCACTTTGGTGAAAATATCTTTATAAAAATTCTATTGCAGGACAGTTTCCCTAGGTCTCCTTGAAAGACATATCATTTTAAACAGATTTAAAATGTGCACTCTCGATTTTCCTTTTATCTGGTGGATGTCAGTGTCAAATAAAGTTTCCCGTAAAATGAAAACATGTGGCTATATTTCTATGATCCAAATAGAATCTAATACTTACAGAGCATCGAAATCAGCTGCACTACTTAACAATGCAGATTGTGTCATGAAAAGAGCCAACCTTTTGTCTCTCT
Source organism: Lacerta agilis (assembly GCF_009819535.1). Taxonomy (NCBI): domain Eukaryota; kingdom Metazoa; phylum Chordata; class Lepidosauria; order Squamata; family Lacertidae; genus Lacerta; species Lacerta agilis. The sequence goes on along the minus strand of NC_046316.1, from coordinate 78,284,186 downwards.
GTGTGTATTAATCTTTAAAGAAAGACTATGCAAAGTATATTTTTGAATTAAACCACATTTGCCTTAAAAAAATCAAGATAACATTGCTTGCTTTTCGTAGTAGAAAAACATTATTTTGTTTTTCTCCGTGACACTTAAAGACTGCCCATGTGAATACCCAACTATAAACTTCTCCTTTAAAAATACGCACACCACCACCAGCATCTATTAAATGTTATATAAAACTGGAATTTGTTATGGACTTTTAACAGATGAAGGGGGAATATACTGTCTAAAGGGATGGTTTCAATATTCAGAAGCAAGCACATGTCAAGTTTAGAGAAATATTATGCCAATGAAGGTGAGTTAAGTCCTTTAAACAAGGATAAAGAGAGGCTGAACCAATTTTGCTGTGCAAGGCACACTATTTTATGCACACCAGTGAAATCCTTGTGCTTGGAAGAATAGCATATCAGGGAGAAATCTACGCTAGAACAATTCTTCCTGACATCTAGTATTTGACGTGGAGAGACTCTTCTATATCATGAACATCTGCCAGCATTCTACACTCCTGTTTTTCACACTAATAATCACTATCAGAGCCTTGCTGCCACATACATTACACATGGCTGAAGTTATCCTTCTGCCTACGATATACTTATTCATTAATGCTGCAACAACCTGTTCAGTAATCTGAATTAGCAGTGTTGCCAGAGGCATTCTGTCCCAGGAATAGTAATGTAGTGTGTTAAAAATAAAAACAAACAAATGGAGAAAAATCCTTGGCCACCTCATATTAAAAAAGGTAAGAAGAAATGTCTTCTTATGTCTTATATGCACCCACCCCAGGAAAGCCTCTGAATATCTCTCCATACACACAAATTTAGAAGGAGATAAATGGTGTTGCAAAAGAGACCTCACTCCGCATATAACATTAGAATGTTTACTATCACAATGAATCTGGTTGCACTTGCTATATTCAAAAACATTCTTCAGCATGTGTTATCTAGTCATGGGGAAAAGGAATGAGTGTGTTCTGGCGCACATGAAAATACACCAATGAACTTCTTAAAATGGTATCTTCCAAAATTTCCTCAAGAGCTAAAATAAGCAAGAATTGTTTTATCAGTTGCAGATATCAGAGAAGAGAGGTAGTTCCTGGCAAAATGAAACAGCTTGAATGTGTATGTATAAGTCCCCGGAGCCTACATTGGTATACAGGTTTTTAACTTCAGTGAGAAATGGGGAATATCCAATGGTGTTATCGCCACTGGTTGACCATGCAGCCATGCCAGTTGCAGCCTAAAATCCTATGTACATTTACCACTTCCATGAGAAATGTGTTGTGCCCAATGCTGTTACTTCCACTGATAGAAAGCAGAATGGGTAGACAGTTTCCAGCAATTCCTCTGCCCAATGTTCCCCACCAAAAACCTGCTCTGGAGAGCTCCTCACAACCTTGGAGCAGATGGTGCCAGGAGGGCAGAGAGAATCACCCGAAATCACTTCCCTCTTAGTTTTTTCTGACAGAGATCTTCCGTTACTGGAATGAACACCATCAAATACCATTCCTTATTTGTGCTGCTATTGAAACTTGGCTCTTTTGATAATATAAAAAACACCTTCCAATCCCTAATTGCAAACATTGGTCTTTTATTATATCAACAATGAGGCAAGTTGCTCTTCTATATGTAGACTGATGAGAGTGTCAGAGGAAAGCTAAATGTTTCATCAGCACAAAAAAAAAGCAGATTGTACATTTGAGCTAATTTAGCTTAGTGGTAACACTTAAGCACAGCCTTTTATAGTGTGAAATTAAATACTTCACTGAGGTTTTGTACCTCAGTGACTTCAATTTATTTTACTATCTTCCACCAGCACATTCTGCTTTGCATTTTGCCCCTCTCCTGCTAAAATACGTTTCAAAATCCATCTGAGTCTGCAGCCGTCCCTTGCCCCTTGTATACTAATAAATTACTGGGAAATATGCAGGGGTAGAAAGGACAATCTTGGTCTTACACACTCACGTGTGGATGTTTCACAAACTGCTGAGACTCAACTCTTGGGAAGTGGCACACTTGGGATGAAAATGCTATAGCCTAGTGACAAGCTCTTGCAGTCTTCAGAAAATTGCACAAAAATGGACAGCAAGGAGTGGAATTTTCATTAGGTCGACATCAAGCTTAGTTGGGGGTTTGTTTGTATACACACTTCTTTTTTGTGCCAATCACAGATTTGGCTTCAACACTGCCACCTCGAAGGCCAAACTATGCACGATATTTCTCATCTAATTTGCCACAAAGGGTGTGTGTGTGTGTCCAGATCAGGCATAGGGCAAACTCCGGCCCTCCAGATGTTTGGGACTACAACTCCCATCATCCCTAGCTCATGGCCGAGTAAGATTGTCTTCCATAAACATGGTTTTAACAATGAGTCTGTAAGTGACTGTGGAGGCCTATTCTGGATCCACATGTCCTTCCACAGCAAGGACATTAGTTTCCAGGCAGGAGTTGATCACAGTGTGGATTTGCCAAGCATGCCTTCCTCTTAGCATGTTTCTCCCTTGCGTCCTGAGTTAGACACCATGACACCTTTGGTGAAGGCTGTTCTCCAACTGGAGCACTCACAGGCCAGTGTTTCCCAGTTGTCAGTGTTTATACTACATTTTTAAAGATTTGCCTTGAGAAAATGTTTAAACCTCTTTTATTGACCACCAGCATTGCGCTTTCCATTTTTAAGTTTGGAATAGAGTAATTGCTTTGGAAGACAATAATCAGGCATCCACACAACATGACCCATCCAACGAAGTTGATGTTGAAGAATCATTGCTTCGACACTGGTGATCTTTGCTTCTTTCAGTTCAAAGGCATTAGTTTGCCTGTCTTCCCAAGTGTTGTGTAAAAAATTTCGGAGACACTGTTGATGGAATCTTTCAAGGAGCTGGAGGTGGCGTTTACAAGTGGTCCATGTTTCACAAGCATACAGTAAGGTTGGTAGTACAATAGCTTTGTAAACAAATTATGAATTATATGTGAGTGTGTAGTCCCAACCAGGACTACAGCAGGAGCTTGGATGGCAGTGACATTTTGCAGCAACTGAAATTTTCAGTTTCTTTTCAAATGCAGCCCCGCGTACAGTAAATTACAGTAGTCCAGTCTGGATGTGACTTGCATAAGCATGACCGTGGTCTGGGTAAATGTGCTCAATTCAGAAATTTTCGGTGAATGTATGAAAATCAGGTTTTCACAGTCCTATACCCCACCTTTCCACATTGTTAATTACCAATGGTTTGCACATTAAATGTTCAGGGGGGTGCAACAGAAGAGGCATGTAGGATCTGGCACCCTCAAGCAGTTGTTGGATTCAGCCTCAGTCAGCTTGGTCAATGTTCAAGGATTGTGGGAACCATGGCTTAAACCAGGCATAGGCAAGCTCGGCCCTCCAGATGTTTTGAGACTACAACTCCCATCATCCCTAGCTAACAGGACCAGTGGTCAGGGATGATGGGAGTTGTAGTCCCAAAACATCTGGAGGGCCGAGCTTGCCTATGCCTGGTTTAAACTCAACTATTGCACAACAATTAAAATCTCCTGCTAAGAACAAGGCTGAAAGTTGACTTATTTAGAAGTTTTGGATTTATTTTAGACCTGTTGATTCAACCTTCATCTCTGAATATAATAGTGTGATCTTGTGCTATGTAAAATGAACTTCAAGAACAAAATATGATGGAGGGGGGGTATACAGATGAAAATCTCAATTTCATCATGACGTACTCTTTAGAAACCAGCTCCAACATTCAATGTTTGTAGACATTGTACCTTCTTCACCCTCTCCCGGTACAGAATATTTGAGATTGTGGTTTGGTACAATATTTCTGATTGCATTAATGGAGCATAAATTCACAATTACTCACCATTTCTCCTTTGAAAGAGTTTCAGCCTAAGAAGTACTGTACTGTGAATTTGTGTCGTAGGAGTCTCTGTGGCAAATCTAATTGCTATTGAAATGATCATTTTTTTCATATTCTAGCTGAGTTATCTCTCCTACACAAGAGCTCTTTCATTAGCCAGGTGGAGTGGAGTCAGCCAAGCAAACATATTGAGAACCACCTGAATTTCACATGCAGCTATTAACTACAAACAGCTGGGGAGTTTATAGAAGTAATTATCATTCAATAGAGTCAACAGACAAGTTGTATAGCAAATAATGTAAACTCATTCTTTGCTCAATTGAGATTTTTTTCCCCGTGAAAGACCCAGCCTTGCAAGGGAGAAGATTCTTGAATATAAGGACCTTTTCTGTTTGCACCTGACAATGTTTAGTAAAGGAATGATGATATCATTAGTTGATATAGTCATACTTCATAGGCTTCAGTTTCAGATATTTGCTACTAGTGGGTGGAAGATTGAGCAAAAGAAACTGTCACAAACAACCCTCTTGAAGAACTGAAGGTGAGTTTGAATATATGAGGGGAAACACTTCAGGAATTTATTAATTACTGCCATGTGACAGTTCTGTTAGGAAAATGGGAGGCTGCATTGGGAGCCACCGAGAATTTGACCTTTGGTCCGTTTCGCTCAGTATTGTCTCTGGCATGAAGAATTTGTAACCCCCTCAGATGTTGTTGGTCTCCATATCCAATATCAGCTTCAGGCAGCATGGCCAGTTGTTACAGATACTGGCAGCTGACAACATCTAGAGAGTCATACAGTTTTCCCATCATTCATCTACACAGACCAGCAGTGCCTTTCCAGCATTTCTGGCAAAGTTTCTAATTACAGGTATATGTATTTTCTACATGAAATTCCTGTTTCTGAAGTTCTCACTGCCCACACAGCTTGCATCTGCTGTCTGCTGCTCTGCAGAGTTGGGTCAGGTGTTGTGGCTGCTGGTGGTGGACCTTGAGGGTCCCATCATCCAATATGGGATGGGTTTGGGTAAAAGTATTTAATTTGCCTTGTGTTTGTTGGATGTGAAGAATTAAATCATTTAAATGCATGCGTGTTCTGAGTTTAAGCCCCTTGTGCTCCTAGAGATGCACTAAGAAGCATATTGCAGCCAAGAGAAACTTCTCTGCTACTCTCCTCTTTCCAAAATTGGAAGCAAGGATTTGCGGCAGGGCTTCCATCAGCCCCCAAAGCTGCCCTGAGCATATAGAGCAGCAGAGAAAGTGGAGGTCAGTCTTGCACCCAGTGTTTTTGCTCCTATTGCACGACCCTGGTTTATGCTACTATAAGCCAGAGACACTAGCGAGTGGATGGCATGGACCAGTTGTAGGGCAACAATTTTCTCACCTCCCCTCTTCTCAGCTATGGACCTCGGGACAGGTAGAAGAAATAGAACATCCCAAGAGATGGCATGGCCCTCTTTTACAGAAACTGAACTGTAAAGAGGATTGTGTCTCTTGGACTTGCCATGGTTTGACCAATGTATCCTGGTAACCTTTATCTATTGGAGTTTGAAGGTCCCTAGGTTGTTAGGGCTGATGTAAAGCTATTATTTGTTCACCCAGCTGAGGCCGCAAATGCTTGATGCTGCTCATAGCTAGGCCGTTTTGTCATTGTTTCTTACAGGCAGCCAGGTGCAGTTGGGAAGAAAAGAAGGAATAATTGTCATATCTCTGTTCTATGGAGACGGATGTTGCCATTTCTCTGGCAGCATTTTAGCCATTACAACTCTCTCTTTCGCTGCAAGATTTGTTATATTTTCCAACAATGAGTCAACTACCAAACCCTGGCAGTGAATCAGAAAAGAACAGAATATCTGGTGCCTTAATGTTGTATTCCCAAGTTGCATTCTTTTTAAAAAATAAAACCTGCATGTTTAGCGTGCCGGGGGGGGGGGGGACGGACGGACCTCAGCACAGCTCATAGACACCTCTAGGCAAGAATTTTTCATGCAGAGATCACTGAAGATTTGACTTGGCAACTGAAATTCTTAACCTGAACCGACTGTACAAAAAGAGCATAGACAAATATTTTACCTTTCTCCCCAGTAACCTTGAACTGGAAGACTTAAATATCAAAACCCCAAAGAAAATGGTCGGGGGATTCTTCCTCTAGAACTGCAAACTCACTTGTTTACGTTCACACAATGCCTGCGCAAAAATAAATATGCAGCTCTCAAACATTGAATCAACAGATATCAGGGCGAAACTTATTTTTAACATTCAATAGATCTTTTTAATTATTCCTCTCAGATCTGAAAGACCCCTAGTACATGATGAAAGTAGGTAAATCTCAAAGGGGGGTGTGTGAATAGATAAAAATCAATTTTAACCTGATTATTTGAAATTGTATGTGAAGACTTCTGAAATGGTGAAAGGCAGCATTTATTAGAGAATCCTGGTGCACTGATGTATAAATAGGAAAAAGGACAAAGAAAAATGGAAAGAGGAAATGCGTGTTTCAAAATGTTGTGTTGCCAAACATGGAAATAATAAAAAAAATTAAGCAGGTAACCAGAGGCACCACTGTAATGTATATCCAGCATGGCTCGTGGTCAGGGATGATGGAAGCTGTAGCACAATGTCTGGAGGGCAATAGATTCCCCCATCTCTGCTCTGTGTAAATTGGACCTTTGGATACATGGAAATTAGGGATGGGGATAGGATTTGTCTCCTTAATGCCAACCAGCTGTACATATCAATTTCTACCCCCCCCCCCAAAAAAAAAAACCCTGCCTGATCTGAAATGAAACATCTATTTTTCATATCTTGGAGTTTTTCTAATATTATTCCTCTCCAGCAGTGCTATACATCACCAGGGATATCTCGCAGAGCCTACTTAAGAGTAGATCTAATACTCTGGTGACTTGCTTAGAAAGAGAAGCATCACATCCTATAAACATCGATAGGAATCAATATTCTCAGAAGCTGCTCACAGCTTGCATGGTTTCCTTGACTCCGAAGGCAATTTATGTGAAGAAAATAAGTCTACCATTTGGTTAAATGAAGGGGTAGAGTCTCTATAGAAATTTCACAGTGTGTGCTGGGACTTTAAAATGTACTGGAAAATAATAATAATAATAATAATAATAATAATAATAATAATAATAATAATAATAATAATATCACCTCTTAATGTAACAAATGTCAGCGTGGGTTCATGGATTAAGACCAAATTTTATATCAATCCCAAACCCATGCATATGCAAAATATCAGTCATATGAAAAAAGTGTTCCTTCAGTGCTGGCCCTACCATGCTTTAGGGTGAGACAGCTGCCTCAGGTGGTGGACAGTGAGAGGTGAGTCCTTCCTGGCTTTCCTCATTGACCTCTTGCTCATTCCCAGCCTTGTCAGCCAGTGCCTCAGTTGTGGCTTGCTCTTGGCCATTATTTCTGCCCAGAGGCTCTGAAGTTAGTCTGCAGCCCTCGGGCGCAGCGGAAGATCGTGCAATGTTGCCATTGCTGAAGAACAAGAGATGGACAGTAGTTCAAGTAGGAGAACATCTGCTTTGCCTGCAGAAAGCCCCAGTTTCAGTCACATCATCTCCAGGTAGGGCTAGGAATGACCCCTATCTGAAAACCTGGAGAGCCAATACCAGTATTCCCTAACTCCACTGAGCCTCTTGGGCTTGCCAATCAGAAGGGTGGTGGTTTGAATCCCCGTGACAGGGTGAAATCCCATCGCTCTGTCCCAACTCCTGCCAGCCTAGCAGTTCGAAAGCACGCCAGTGCAAGTAGATAAATAGGTATCGCTGCAGCGGGGAGGTAAATGGTGTTTCTGTGTGCTCTGGTTTCCGTCACGGTGTTCCGTTGCGCTAGAAGAGGTTTAGTCTTGTGGCCACATGACCTGGAAAGCTGTCTGTGGACAAACACGGATTCCCTCGGCCTGAAAGCAACATGAGCACCACAACCCCATAGTCGCCTTTGACTGGACTTAACTGTCCAGGGGTTATTTACCAACTGAACTCTTGGACAATACTTGGACAATGGTCCGACTCTTTCTGTGTTCCTGTGCCAGGCAAGTGGTCTTCTGTACAGGGAATGGGGACGGTCATCATCTCGTCCTTTGCTTGAGGCAGCGGCCTCAAACAGAGCTGCCTAGAAGCAAGCTCCTGAGGTAAGCTGTTCAGAGGAAGCTGCTCCCTCATTTGTTTCAGGTATTTTCACTCTGCCAGATCATCTGGTGGAGCTGCCTTCATGTGGATTTATTTCAAACAGCAAGAGGTGTCACCCCTCCTGACTCAGGACTCAGACTTTGAAGATCTGCCTCACAGGAGGGATGCAACAGCAGCTGTTTTTTTTCTTCAATGAGGAGTTGCAGTGATGGAAAAGGCTTTACTGGGTAAAATTCTTTGACAGGAATGCACTTTAAAAAAGCATTGATGGTGGGGGTGGTGGGAGAAAAATGGTAATTAAGAACATAAGAAAGGCTGCTGGATCAGACCCTTTGTCCATCTGGCTTAGCAGAGTAAAGTAAAGCTGTTGGGTTCTTTACCAAAGGAGCTTGGGAACCCATCTCATGACAGGAATTCTTGGACAGGCTTTTTATTTGTAGTGTAAATTCTGCTTCCTTTTTGCCTTCTTTTTATTTCTTCCCTCTCTTTATCTGCCTCCCCACTGGGTTGTCCTCTCTCAGAATCTGTCCTTCCTGGGGATCTTTGTTTACATTACTCTCCTGGCTTTAAAGAAGTGGGCACCACCGTCTTAAATGGTCTCCTTTACTCCCATAACTCACTGAGGCAGAAGTCACCACCCTCTGCTCCTTTGTCTCCTTGGTCTGCTGAGTAAAAGAGCACTGCCATGCTAAAAGCACCCAACTGTGAGTGTTATTGAGATATCCATGACCAAAGCTCATTTTAGTTCAAATCCTACCCAGCATTACTTGCTGGTCTTGCTACCACCCTCCTCTTCTACTCCCTCGGTGCAAGGAGTATGCCTCTGCTGGCTGCCACAGCTATAAATTTCTAAGGACTGTACGAAAACATGTAAGTTGCTGCAGGTATGTTTCAGAAGCCTCGGTTTTACACAAGCCCATGTGTTGATTTGTAGCCTGTGTTCAAATTCTACACTTGAATTCATAGAGGCAAGTGGGAAGCAGATGCAATCCCAGCCACCCCATCCATGTCATTAGAAACCAACTGAATGTTGGGATCAAGTGCATTTTGAGGTGCCTCTGTATGCCACAAATCATTTAACTCTGTCAAAACTTGCAAATGTACATTTTCCACTGGAGCCTGAAAGGATTCTTTTACATCCATCAAACAGATCTCGATCACTATGTAATTCTTCTCACTTCCTAAACAAATATCTTTTAAAAGAATAAACCTGTCACAAAAAGTTACTTCTTGGGCATATGAAATATATATTGCAGCATGCAAAAAGAACAAGCCAGCGGTAAATATTCCACTCTTCCTGCAGAATTACAGAGTATAATGTAGTGGAACTCTATTAAGCAAAACAAATCTGTTGAATCAATGACTTCTCAGGGTGATATACAGGTCCTCAGAAACCTTCAGGAGGAAAATACCATATGAAGCTTTAATAGAAGAACATCTAAACTAAAATTAAAAATCCACCCAATCTTGCATTATGTCACTTCAGAGGAGAAAATGAGAATTAAAGGCCATTATGGGAATAAACTGCAAACTTACATGAATAAATTTGATATTAAATGTTTATTTTTAAAAGGAATAATAAAACTATAGACCCAAAAAACCCAAGAACACCAGCCCCTGATATAGTTTATCTCCCTAAGAAATACACGAAGAGGCAGAGGGAGAAATGCAAGATAACATGGGTGAAATATTTTCAATGAAATAAAAGCAACTAGGGCTGTGTGGAAATGACCTCTCCAAAATTCTTCCTCACATTTCTGGCTTGTGAAGTTACAAGGGAAGGTTCACCAAATATTCTCTGGAAGGACTGAAAATTCTCCCAACAAGTTTTAGGATGGTGGTGGTGGTGGGGGCTTTCTTCTTATAGTAAAGTATGTTCTACAAGAGTGCAACAGTCTGCTCCTCTTCATTTTGAATCCTCCAGATAAGTTTAATGCTAGAGTCAAACAACCACAGGAGAAGTTTCAAAGGAGAGCCAAACAACTACAGAAGGACCTGGCTCTAACTTCCATCAGCTACAGCCAGCATGGCCAGTGGTCCGAAGTGATGGTACCTGTAGTCCAACAAGATCTGGTGGGGCATGGACTTCACATCCCTGTTGTAGACCTGGGTATGCACTTAACTGGGGGGGGGGGTATGCACTTAACTGGTGAATGTATGCATGTCATCATTGGATGAAAACAACTTGACCAGCAAGGTAAACCAAACGCCACCTTAATATAGGTGATACATGCATCTCCTCTGACTATTCTCCATTGATTAATGAGAAAAGAAATTGTGTTCAAAAATGATCAAGGGAGAGAGGGAAATTTGGAGAAATTCTCATGGGTGGGATGTGGGAATTTTGTTGCATTTACATTACCTTCAATGTAACTCAGGAGTGAGTGTGAGTGTCTTTCCTTTCAATCTTCCTTGTGCTCTCCCCTCTCACCTTTCTTAACCCCATGACATTCTCATCCAGGCTTTCCTAGAAGGTTGCCTACTGTTTCCCTGGAAACTAGCCATTGCTATTTTATTTTTTTAAGTGAGTTCTCTTTCTTTTAAAGAAATCAGTGTGGCACTCTAAAAGGAATAACCTAAAACAAAATCAGCAATGCAAATTAGGCATTTGTCAGGCAGCCTCTCTGGTTTCCCATGGTTAAATTAAAACTCAAGGGAAGACATCATGAAATAACTTCTCCTGTGTGGCTTTTCGGATCAGGAATTAAAGGCTACAGAGTGCTGGAGAAATACGGAGGAACATACAGAACCTATGACCATCTTGCAACAATAAACCCTCCCCAAAATTCTGATAAAATTTGAAAGCGCTCTGTGAATGAGAGAGAGAAAAATGAATGCCTCTTTCTCTGGGAAAGAACTCTTTTGAGAAATTAGAGGAACGGTTTCCAACACGGAACTAAATTAAACACAACACACTTCATGTGAATATTTTAGTCAGTGTCCAAATGAGGAGAAAACAGAGATCTAGGAGCTGAACCCTAAGCATGCTTCCAGTTACAGGTAGGTAGCTGTGTTGGTCTGCCGTAGTCAAAACAAAATAAAAAATTGTGCAGGTTTCTTGGTGAGGTTGATGGACTTCCATTTCATGCGGCTCAATGTATAAGCATGCTTATTCAGTGAATTCAACTGAGTTTACCCCCAGGTAAATGGGTGGACCCAGGTGGCGCTGTGGGTTAAACCACAGAGTCTAGGGCTTGCTGATCAGAAGGTCGGCGGTTCGAATCCCTGCCACGGGGTGAGCTCCCGTTGCTCGGTCCCAGCTCCTGCCAACCTAGCAGTTCGAAAGCACGTCAAAGTGCAAGTAGATAAATAGGGACCGCTCCAGCGGGAAAGTAAACGGCGTTTCCATGTGCTGCTCTGGTTCGCCAGAAATAGCTTTGTCATGCTGGCCACATGACCCGGAAGCTGTCTGCGGACAAACGCTGGCTCCCTCGGCCTATAGAGCGAGATGAGCGCCGCAACCCCAGAGTCGGACACGACTGGACCTGATGGTCAGGGGTCCCTTTACCTTTACCTTTTAAATGGGTGGAGGATAGAAGCATCAATGTTTCAACAGATGAAGTGGTAGTGCCGCCCATCATCACTCACATACAAAAGAGCAGAGAGGTTAGACAAACCGGACAATTATTTGATACAAATCAGTTGTTTACAACCATAAAACAAAGGTGAAGGAATGGAATGGAGACACTTCCTATCTCAACAGAAAAATGCTCGTGTTTTCAGTCACCCGCTAATTTTGAGTCTGTGACAAAATCTCAAGCAGAAAACTGCTTTAAACAGAAGAAGCTGTTTTTTAAGGGTGAAAGAAAAAGGAGCAAAGGGATTTGTGCTGCTTCTTTATTTGAAGGCAGTGCAGGTAAGCTCCCTGGAAGGGAAGACAAAGGACAGGAGGAAAAAGCAGAGCTGAAAAGGGTGAGTAAATAAAGGACCACCAATGAAGTAGTAAATGAATGAGAAGAATTTAACTGGGCTTGCAATATAGAGTACCAGATTGCAAGCAGCTGAGCCGAAATAGTTCCTCCATATTGGGATCCACAAGTATTACTATTATTTTATAGAGCCACTGAAATTTTAATAACCTCAGTGCCTATTCTGAAAATTCCATTATGGGTAGATGCCCAGGCAGCAGTTTCAGGAGCCTGATTTTATCTCCCTTTCACTCTTGCAATCATTCTTGTTGGAGGGGGTAGGGGATAACAATTCCTCTCAAGTAGCAGACATTGTGGTGGGATAGTGGCCCTCCCCTGACCTCCTAGCAGCTGTGTCATTGTTGCTTACCAGGAAAGAGGAGGGAAGGGGTGAGACAGTGGGGAGGTTGGTGCATGCAAACACATGACAAGTGTCCACTTGAGTCTACTGCAAAAGTTTCTGGAAATAAAACAATTTTAACCACCTGTCTGAAACTCCTCAGGGACAGTGCCTTTCTAACATCTGTTGGGAGGGAGTTCCACAGAGCTGGGCCCAGAACGCTATAGGCACAACTTCTCATAGGCATGAGTTGTGCTTCTGGCCTGTGGAGGGAACAGTACTCTCTCAGATGGTATCAGTGACTGACTTGGGATGTACATGGTAAAGTGGTCCTTAAAGTATAGTGGGCCAAAGTTACTGAGGGCTTTGTATGCTGGTACAGGCACTGCCAACATGGCCTGGTGTGAATGTTTGATGCCTGATAGAGCCTTCTGAATCTGGAAGTTCTAGGACTTACCTAAGATGGGGGTTAACCTGGAAAACTCCATGTAAGGTTCTTAGAGAAAGAGTAAGAGAAAAGAAAATAACAGATCTAGAATACTGTGGAGGCAATCCTACAGCAAGATCCACTGGGATGAGCAATTTAGGATGCAACAGATCATGGAATCAGCTAATTCCTGGCGCAGCTGGACTCCACTGGCATTAAGCTCCCAACCCTGGCTCAGCCAAAGATACAGCAGTCTATCTTAGTCGTCGTCCCCAAAGGGGCATTATGGGGATGCGGTGGGGGTGGGACCAGGGGGCAGGACCTAGGCTGGATCCTAAGCCCATTCAGTTCAGTTATGTGACCTGGCAACCCAGCCTAGAACACTATTTTAGAGGCTTAATTTCCTCTGCCAGGCTTAGGCAGAATAGGAGCAGCAGCGCCACTGCTGAATGGGGCTTGGGTGTGGTATGGCTTTATATCAGCTGAACTTGCCCTGGCTTGCTTCCTGCCAGCTTCTTGTGCATAGGATTGCTCCCTGTGTGAACTAGTCATTGGAGTAAGCCTTCTATAGTTCACAAACACAAAAGGAAGCACAAATCTACATGAAAACACAGGTACCGGTATGTTGGACACACACAGAGAGAATTGCAGTAAATCTGCACTTATACCAAGTAGTGGGGAAATCTCCTTTCAGAGAAGTTAGAAAAATGACCCTGATCCACAAAACACATTATTATGAATAATGTATAATGTCTTTTGACAAATTATATTATGCTTTCCCTCTTGTGGCTGACACCGTAAGATGCATGGCTTTGGCTTTGCCCTAATAAGTTATATGAAGAAACAGCAATATATTATATTATTTTAATCCCATTATTTATCATAAGCTCTATTTCCCCTGTCTGAATATGCAAATGCATGCTAAAATGCAGGTATATAAAACAAGAGCAGGACTCTTATTGATGATCAGAACAGGACTCCAGACACCCATGTGACAAGATGAAAAACGCCAACAACAAGATTGTCGGATGGATCTCTGGACCTTGTAAGACACCTCAGTGAAGAAGAAGCTATTCTGCACTTCTGAGCTGTTTCAGATAGGAAGATAATAAGCCTGGGAAGAGAAGGGTGGACAAGGAGCACAACTGACTTGTTTTTGCTGTGCTTCTTCTAGAAGTATAAAAGTAGGCATCTGGTGTTTTCTCCTCATTTGGGGAGGGGATGTGAAAGAAACCTTTCTGATAAGTGTGAAGAATAGAAAGTACAAGCCACATCTAGCACACCCCTCAGGTGCTCAGCTGATGATCAAAGATTTAATCCTTCAGCCTAGGCTGCATGATCCTATTCCTGGTGGCAACAGGATGGCACAGCCAATCACAGCTAAATTATGTCCTCTTGTCCATCAGCTGATGACATCATTGATGTATTGAATCTGATGGTTAGGTGGGCATGGCTTTGGGAATATGACCTGTTGGGCTAAATTGGACCTCCTTGTGGGTCAATAATGACCCACAGATGAGGTGTTCCTACCTCTGCTTTAGGAGCTAAAATTTAGATTCTGATTGTGCCATGTATCTTTTTCTTCCTCCTCCTACCATCTGGGTCTATATCTGCTTTGTCTGATGTTCTAAGTGGACCCCACGACTATATTAGCCTGTAAAAACTCGGGGTGATGTAGGTGGGCCAACTAATACCAATGATGGTTGTTACATGAGAAGGTTCTCATAGTCTGATGTTTAATTTCTGAAAAAGCTGGACAAATAAGCCACAACAAAAGGAAACTGCTATAACCGATCTGTTTTTTGTGTTCCTTGCATTTTTTTTCTCATTTTCAAGCAAGCCCCATTGACTGAGCACCCACAAACAAACATTTTAAGCCCCCAGAATGTCTTTCCAAATTATGAATCAGAAAAAAATCTAACAAATCTGAGGGGTGCTGGAACACCTTTATAGAGCACAACCAATGCTCACCATACAGTTTAGTGTGCTCACAAGGTTCTGTAGCAATCAAAGGAAGTGTTATGTGGCATTTTTAAGATGAATCTGTATGACCCTTCCCAGAAATTCAGCACATATATTTTTGACATGACCAACAGCCACATTGGAGTAAATGCCAGGATATAATCACAGCAAGCCACACCAGTCTATGCAGTGGCATCCATAACTTCTATAGTTGAACCAGAGGATTGTGTATTAGAGATAATGCTGGTTTTCAGATTGGGTTTGGGGATGAAACTGCGGTGGTGGTTCAGAGAGAAGAAAACTGGGTATGCTAATCTTTTTGATATTTCTATTTCAGATGTATCTTTTCCACACATCTGGTAAAGGGGGAAAAAAGAGTTGATTAAGTAGGTCTCACATTGGGTCTCACTATGCTGCCCTTTTCAATTTTAAAATACGTCTTGGCGAAGGCATCAGGTTGCATTGCAAGAATCTCTAATCTGCCCAGCCTGTAGGAAAGGAAGACAACATTTATTTAGTGGAAGGTTTTCCGTGCTCCATAGTAGACAAGCTGGTGCAGAAAAGTAAATGATCTGAAAAGACCTTGTCTTATCACATAAACAAGGTGGCATTTGAAAAACTGCAAGACAGGCTTACCCCATATCCCATTTCCAAGTTTACTACTTTGTTGCCAGTAAGCTTGCTTTTTAACTGTATGGTCCAGATGGCATATTACTGTCTCTGTGATAGCCATAAAATGGAATCGCAATGAGATGTTATCAAATCTTCCCCTAATTTAGCAATCCTATTCCCTTCTGATGCCTTCGTATCACAAATAGTAATTTTTTTCTTCTTCTTAAACAGTTGGCCTATTATAGGCAACTGGTTTATTATCCTTGCTTTATTACTCAGTTCATCTGGAAGTGCTGTGGAAATGTAAGAACTTTCTGGCTATTCCCCCTCACCCCCCCCCTCACAGCTATAACAAATATTTTCTATTTGAAACAAGTCCTCTGCTTCAGAAATTGAGTAGAAGACAACCCAAACAGCATGTAAAAGAGGCATGTGGTTTCTCTTTGTCCCTTCAAGCTCCCCCCCCTTTTTTTTTGCACGTGCACACCTTGATAGACAAGGAGTTGCTGTCCTCTAGAGGCACGCCAGAAGCTGAAGCAGACATCACAACTCATGCACAGATGCAACTCAGCACTCCACATCTCATTTCATCTCCTCCCCTGAATAACATCTGTGGATATAAAATGTAATGTTCATGCACACCCTAAACCTCAGGGGCAGGGCTGGATTTAGGTTTGATGAGGCCCCTAAGCTACTGAAGGTAATGGGGCCCTTTATATGGCAAGCTGTCCTTTGTCAACAACAAATTGTTGCTGTTTTTTGTGTTGAATATATGCTATATGGTAATTTATGGACCTAAAAGGTATCTAAAGCCATTTGCACATGTTGCCATGCAACCACTGCATGCAGAATGTAGGCAACCTATATATAGAAATGAGCAAACCAGTGATATTTTAGAGAGCAGGCTAGCAGGCAGGGCCCATTACTTACATCATAGGAGCCTACACAACACAAAACACTGTTTCTGTATGTAGGTTTTATTTTATTTGTTTTTTTCTTATATTTTGGAAATGTACATCCAGTCTTTTTCCTTTATTTTTTTGGGGGGGCCCCCAAGAGAGTTGGGCCCTAAGCTATAGCTTGTTTAGCTTATACGTAAATTTGGCACTGCTCAGGGGTGCCATCACTTACCCCAGGTTTGGTTTCCTGTGAAAGAATGTATTTTTTATATACAGTTTTATTTCCACATATATACAACCTGTGCATAAGACAGAAGGGCTCACAGCATTAACATCCCAATGGATCTTAAAAAGGTAAAGGGACCCCTGGCCATTAGGTTCAGTCACGGACGACTCTGGGGTTGTGGCACTCGTCTCGCTTTATTGACCGAGGGAGCCAGCATACATGTGGCCAGCATGACTAAGCCGCTTCTGGTGAACCAGAGCAGCACACAGAAATGCCATTTACCTTCCTGCTGGAGTAGTACCTATTTATCTACTTGCACTTTGACATGCTTTCAAACTGCTAGGTTGGCAGGAGCAGGGACCAAGAAACGGGAGCTCACCCCATTGCGAGGATTCGAACCACCAACCTTCTGTTCAGCAAGCCCTAGGCTCTGTGGTTTAACCCACAGTGCCACCCACGTCCCAGATGGATCTTTCTCCCCATTAAATTTCCAGGCACCCCGCTCCATCTAAGCTATGGCTTTGGTTTCAGCATAGGCAGCAAGTCAAGTCTGTATGTCTTCCCAGCTATGAGTGTCAGGCAAGAGTAGCCCCATCACTGAAACAGGTGGCTCCAATCAGGTGGCTCCAGGTGGATCCAAGTGGCAGGGTGGGATGAGTCCCTGGCCTCCAAATGATAAGTTGCCTAAGCAGATGTTGCAATGCACCATTCAGTTGCACATCACATAGTGTTCAACACACTAGGTCATGGTACCCAGACCGGACGTTTAGGAACCTCTCGGAATGCTGCATCCATCTAGCTCAGTGTTGTCTATACTGACTGGAAGTGACCCTCAAGTTTTTCAAGGAGGAGTCTTTCCCCAGTCCTACCTGGAGATGCCAGGGACTTTCTGCATGCAAAGCAGATGTTCTACCACTAAGATATGACCTGTTCCCAGTTCCCAGGTTCAATGAAAATAAAGTTCTTGGAGGAAGGTTACAATAATGTGTGTGTGTGTGTGTGTGTGTGTGTGTGTGTGTGTATCTCTGTCTCATCTCTATTCCTGTCTCTATATTTAAAATAAAGTTATTTCTGATCATTGGCTATAATGTACCTAACTACAGTAAACAGTCATTGCATCTTGTTACAAGCCACTGAATCCTATCGCCTTTTGTCTAGATGAAACATGCCACCCTTCCTTCATCCTTATCTCACATGATTTGCTTGGGAAATGGTACGCCTGGGAAAGATGCAGTCAGCTTTTGGGAGACTGGTAAGAAGCCTTTTTATGAGTCAAGTTGTGTGTGTGTGTGTGTATGTGTTGGGGGGGAGAGATAATGAACCACAAAGCAATTATCTCAGTCCATAATTCCATA
Source organism: Lacerta agilis (assembly GCF_009819535.1). Lineage (NCBI taxonomy): Eukaryota > Metazoa > Chordata > Lepidosauria > Squamata > Lacertidae > Lacerta > Lacerta agilis. Next base: position 78,266,417 of record NC_046316.1, on the reverse strand, counting down.
TCTTTATTTGCTTAATTGAAACAAAAAAGCACACAAAAGTGCTGTTCAGATGTGAAGAACATAAGGAAAACACCACTGGGTCAGAATGAAGGTCAATAAAGTTCGCATCCTGTTATCCACAGTGGCCAGCCAAATGCCTCCAGGATGCCCATGGGCAAGAGATGAAGCCTATAGCCTGCTCTGACTCTTTAAGTCCCAGCGACTGTGTATCCAGAGGCAGACTGCCTCCGGACCTGGAAATTCAATGCAGCAATGCTGATTAAAAGACCACTGATAGACTTATTCACCATGAATATGTATAATCCATTTTTAAAACCATCTAAGCCACTGGCCATCAGCACAGCTTGTGGCAGCAAATCCCATAAAATTAATTATGTTTTATGAGAAGCACTTTATTTTGTCTGTCCCGAATTCATTTCACTGGATGATTGTGAGCAGTAGTATTTGGATGATTGGGGGTGTGTGTATTTTTATACACTTCTGATGCCTGCATAATTTTATAAAGCTCTATCATATTTCTCTTCAGTCATCTCTCCCCCCCCCCTTCTGTGATGGATGGCCCCTTAACACATTCATCTTCCCTTGTACGGAAAGTGTCCCAGTTCCCTGATGATTTTGCTTACTATTTTTTCTGCACCGTTTCCTTTTTCACAATATTATATCCTGGCTGGAATGGCTGGATCTTGACGGCACAGTGGGTTTCATTCAGTGTAGTATTAAGGTGATTCTGTCAGAGCAGGAATTTCTCCCTGTGCAATATAATATTCTCCCTTTCTCCTCCTCTCAGGGCCCCCCTATATCTGTTCTGAGGGTTCTCCCAACCCTCGGGAACAGATCTGTGAAAAGAATGAGACATGCCAGGAAGGGAAATCCCATTGCACTAAATCTTGAATTTTATAGTGTGCTACAAACAAAACAGAGAAGGTATACACAAAAGAAGTATCAGGTGTTATAACAGTGCATACAACAACAACTAAAACACTAAAGCGGCTTACAGATATGGAGAACAATTTACTCAATAAAGCATACTAAAATGTAATATGCATATCAAAGCCTGGAGAAATCTTGAACAAGTATTAGATAAGTGGCACAACGCTGCCAAAGATGATGGTGTCCCAGCACAGTGCAAAGGTGCAAATAGTGCTTCGGATGTTTCACAACTGAACTGAGGCACTATTTGCACTTTTGTGCAACCAGTACCGGTATATTATTTGTTCATAGTTTTGCATGTTCAGTTGTGAACCATCTACTGCTTGTTCAAGATTTCTCCAAGCTTTGATATGCATATTGCATTTTAGTATGTAAGTCATTTTGGTGTTTTTGTTTTTGTTGTATAAACAAAACAGACCCCATGAACTATATTAGGTTCCCTTGCAGGAAATCCAAACATTTATTAAAATATTGTCTTTGTAATCTATATTTGAACTAAAAATGTTTCCTGACTTGTTTTATCAAAAGAAAGAATGAATTCTCCCTTTAGCAAATCTGAAGCTACATGATGGTGCTTTAATCAGGGGCTATCCATCAGCTTCTGAAGGGTAGGATTTAGAAACTTTGCTGAGTATGTCCACATTTCCTTATTTAGCTAACGCTTGAGGAGCATAATTAGTTAGGAAGAAATGCAAATTGGTATGTGGAGCACACTGTGGAGTATTTCTATGCTATCTCAATCCAGAAAGTTCTGCCAGTTTGGAATCTTGTCTCTGAAGAGTCTGAACTGCTATGAGAGAGTGTGGGGTGCTTTTCAAAATGTCTGTGCTAAATAAAAAGAGCTCTCAACCACTTAAGAACAGCTCCACTGCCCCATTCCTCAAAAAGTCCTTGGAAATCCCCCCCCCCAATAACTGTGAAAGAGGCAGAAAAATACACTGTCCTCTTTTGCAGGGATCAAAGTTTTTCACAAGCAAAACAAAACAGATCAGGTTTCTCTGTAGAACTAGTCCTGCTGACACTCAGTCTGTTGCTGTGAACAATCTCATTAGTCTCCTAGGCATCAGGATCAATGAGAAATATAATTTTCCTAGGATAATTCTGTTGGGATTTTTTAGGATAATTGTCTGGGGTCGCCCGGAGGCCCCCTCATCCTCCGTGACCTTTCCGAGCATCTTCCCGGTAAGCACAACTCTGGAATGGCACGTCCCTTCATTCCAGTGTGCCCTTCAGAGACATCTCCCAGATGAAGGATGCACACTAATCTTCTGGCATAACACAACAAGAAGAATGAACCATCCGTAGATCTAAACTATTCATTTATTTACACTATATACAGACACAGAATCATGGTGTGCACTCTCATGCAGCTCCGAGAGAGAACAGGCAGGCAAAAGTGAAAGTACCTTACAAAGTACATACAGGTAGGACCGTATCCAGTTCTCACACTTCTTCTCAGACAGGCATGTGAATTACACCAATCACAAAATGCAGCCTTGGAGGAGTGATTTGCTAACAAATTCTTTAAGGAGTCAGCAACTATGGCAGCATTCTTGATACAATGCTGCCATAGTTGCTAACTTTGTTGTAGTTCAGTCGTTCAGTCATGTCCGACCCTTCGTGACCCCATGGACCAGAGCATGCCAGGCACGCCTATCCTTCACTGCCTCTCGCAGTTTGGCCAAACTCATGCTAGTCGCTTCGAGAACACTGTCCAACCATCTCATCCTCTGTCGTCCCCTTCTCCTTGTGCCCGCCATCTTTCCCAACATCAAGGTCTTTTCCAGGGAGTCTTCTCTTCTCATGAGGTGCCCAAAGTACTGGAGCCTCAACTTCAGGATCTGTCCTTCTAGTGAGCACTCAGGGCCGATTTCCTTGAGAATGGATAGGTTTGATCTTTTTGCAGTCCATGGGACTCTCAAGAGTTTCCTCCAGCACCATAACTCAAAAGCATCAATTCTTCGGCGATCAGCCTTCTTGATGGTCCAGCTCTCACTTCCGTACATTACTACTGGGAAGACCATAGCTTTAACTATACGGACCTTTGTCGGCATGGTGATGTCTTTGCTTTTTAAGATGCTGTCTAGGTTTGTCATTGCTTTTCTCCCAAGAAGCAGGCGTCTTCTAATTTCGTGACTGCTGTCACCATCTGCAGTGATCATGGAACCCAAGAAAGTGAAATCTCTCACTGCCTCCATATTTTGCGCTTTCCTCTTTCACCCTCATTAAAAGGTTCTTCAATTCCTCCTCACTTTCTGCCATCAAGGTTGTATCATCAGCATATCTGAGGTTGTTGATATTTTTTCCGGCAATCTTAATTCCGGTTTGGTATTCATCCAGCCCATAGTTGCTAACTATGAGGTCCCAATACCAGCTCTTCTCATTGCAAGGTCCGCTGGTTACCTGGTAGTGGTACTGGTGAATACTGGAGAAAGGGGTTTGGTGGCTCATGGGGGGAAACTATTTTGTCCCTATCAATTCACGTTCCCAATTATGCCCTGAAAATTTAATCTCCACTGCCTCAAAATTTGAGGTGTTTGTGTGAAAATATAAAATAATTCAAGTTCTTAGTAGCTGCTGCTGCATTATATTTTACACGATGGGCAGGATGTGCAAACTATTTAAATTGCTTCATACTGATTAAACTCTTTCCCTGAAATGGCTCTAAAGCTACTCTTGGTTACCAAGATGAGTTGCAAATGCTGAAATGATCCTTTCATATAAAAGTTGGCAGAACTCATCCCAGGGACTTGCTGGGACTTAGCAAATCAGTCAAATTCTTAACTATTGTTGTGAAATACATGATGCTTTAATCAAAAGAAAGAACACTGCCAACCCCCCCCCCCCATTTCCTACAACATAATAACTGTGTGTAGCAAAGTTGAAAATTGAGGCTGTAATCCCCCATCCTAGCTAAAAAAAATAAAAAAGGAGCTGGAAAAACCTGTTTGCAAGATAAATGGACAATGAGTCATGCTGCAGTGCTTATCTTTCAAATAATTGTCCTGCCATCACTCCCACACACAGTCCTAAATTTATATAAGCAGCTTTCTAGGATATATCAGGGTTCAAATATCAAACTCACCCACCTGTTTTGTACATTTTTTTGTTTTGTTTTACATTTTGAGCTCCACATTAGTAATGCATTTAACGTACCTGTGTTAGTCAAAGTCATGGAAGAATTTGAGGGCCAATCCTGTGCACATGAAGCTGGCATAAAGCAAGCTGCGGGGGACCTAGACCAGTGCCAGGGACTTTGGAGAAATGCTTCCAGTTGGACCAGATATCACTTGATCTAATTCCATGTAAAGCTGCACTTAGTATGTGAATAATTTCTTCTTTTCCGCTCTATCTTCCAAGCTGAAGTTTTGACTGATTTCATTTTCATCAGACGCCATTGCCACTTGTCCTTGGAGAAACATTATAGATGTCGTTACAGGTAGGTAGCCGTGTTGGTCTGCCATAGTCGACAGACCACAAGAGCTCTGTGTTGGAACCAAAGAAGTGGTTTTAAACAGCACAGCATATCAGTTTGGTAACATGGTTCAAGGCATAAATTGATTTGACCAAGATGCAAATGGTTTGTTTGTTTTTTAGCTTCAGCTCTTTCAGCTGGATTCACTTGCACAATTCCCACCCCCCTTTCCTCCCACTGTCTGCTCCATGCTCACCAAAATTGGTTGTGGACAACCCCCAGAACAGCACACAGGTGGAGGAATCATAGAATCATAGAGTTGGAAGAAACCACAAGGGCCATCCAGTCCAACCCCCTGCCAAGCAGGAAACACCATCAAAGTAGGAGAGGAGAGGGGGCATCCTTCCATTTGGCAAACAGGAATGCTTGCAAGGGAGCTTGCAATTGGGAGAGTGTGACCCTGAAATCCCCCCTTTATCTTTCAACTCGGCTTCAAAACTAATCTGACCACTCATGCAAATGCAACACCACAGCCATAATTAGGAATTCCAATCAGCGAATACAAATGATGTTTCAGCAATGCTTCTGTCCTTTTAAAAAGACCCTGCAACCCAAAGTCTTCAATGAATCTTTAAATCATGTGTGGTGGTGGTGGTGGTTTTGACATGGTATTGTTAGCCTTAAGCATGATACTAAGTACTGTTGATATTGTGGCTGCTGTTGAAACAAACATAAAGCTCATTTTTCTCAAGCAAAGACAAGATATGGTGAACTGAACTTGATAACATTACTGTGAAAGAGAGGTTCGCATTGCTCTCCCTACCCCAGTACTTAGAATGGCCTAGTGAAGAACTTGTGACTTAATTTCATTCATTGATGATGCTTTACATTCCAATTATTACTTCACCTTCCCTATCTTCTGTTTCACCAGATGCTGGAATGCTCATAGCACTGGAGCTTTTTTTAAATCACCTTGAGTTACAACAGATGTAGGAGTAGCTTAATTCTCCCATGACTACTGTGGGATGTAATCTATTGGAGCAGTCAAATACAACATTCCTTGGAGTGGACCCTAGAGTGGACAAAGCCAGGGGGATGTTACTCCAGTCAGTATACCTTCCTGTTCCACTGGCCTGGAGTGTCCTCCCCCTGCATGTGACCATGGAGATGGGTATGACCCTGGCTGACTACATAAAAAAGCTGAGTCACACAGCCATCTCTCTCTCTTGATGCCATGCTGCTCTCCTGCAGCCATTTTGTTCTCTTGATGCCATTCTCTTAATGTACTTTGCTGTTTGCTGGCTCTCAGCCAGCAGCACATGGGCTCAATCCCCATATGGGATTAACTCACACTATGTTCTGTAACTACTAGCTAAAGCTTGCTTTCAGGGATCATAGTGTGAATTGAATGTGAGTAAACTTCTTGTTACTTTTAAGCAGGGGTCAGCAAACTTTTTCAGCATGGGGCCGGTCCACTGTCCCTCAGACCTTGTGGGGGGCCGGACTATATTTTTGGGGGGAAATGAACAAATTCCTATGCCCCACAAATAACCCAGAGATGCATTTTGAATAAAAGGACACACACTACTCATGTAAAAACATGCTGATTCCCAGACCATCCACGGGCTGGATTTAGAAGGCAATTGGGCCAGATATGGCCCCCGGGTCTTAGTTTGCCTACCCATGTGTGAGGTTTGGAGCTTATAGGGTTATCAAGCTCAAGTTGTGCGTACCACCCACAGGGATGACGTCACACGTCCGGGTATTTCTGCTGTAAACGGAAGCCCATGTGAAATGTGACACTTTTGTTTTCTGCCTGTATATTCTGACTTTCGGTTTCGACCAGAGATGGGACAAGATATGTTCCATGTCTCCGGGAGTGCTTGTAATTTATGCATGTAAATAAAGCTTCTAGATTAGGAACAAGCTTGAGTCTGTGGACTTTATATTGCTGGCAACAATCTGAGGCGCTCACCAACGCTGCGCTGAAGAAGTTTGTAAACTCTGCTGAAGCACGGGAGAAGCAGGTACGCAGACAGGAAGCCTGCTGGACGCCTATTGGTGTTCCCAAGTGCTACACTGTTTTGAGGCTTTCCCGGCTCTAAACGTTCATACCATGCTTTTAAGAAAAGACTCTTCTGTATTTATTCTTTTAAGAGGGGATAAAAGAGGTCACCAGGAATAATCCAGTCTGATCAAACCAGACTGTATTGCTTAACGAAAGAGATTAAAACGAATCTGCAAACTAACTTGCTGCTGTATTGAAGGGAATATGCTCTGCTGCATGACTCACTAGTGTGAGTGAAGGAAGGATAATATTTAATCAACATATCCTCTCCTATTATCCTTAACATTCCCACAACTACTATATCTCTCATTTTGAATGTTTGGTAATCTGAACTAGAATGGCATCACCCTTCACTTCACTATGGTTTGGAGTTCTATACCAAACACCCACAGTAAAGTCACAGTTGTTTCTGTGCCCTACAATTTTTAGGCCATATACCAAATCAAAGGGTGGCTGTGCTTTGGTTTGTAGTTTTTCAGGAAGTATGAATTGGATAAGTACAGTATAAATAGGACCATTCCTTTGGACTGGAAATCCATTTAATGTAAGCAACATCTAATCATTTCATAAAATGAAAATTAAGGAAACCGAAGCTGAGAACTTGCCATTGTGTCTGTAGCTTGGCTTGCTCTCTGCTGGAGTGCCAGCTAATATTATGAGTTATAGCTTAGTAAATTCTCCAATATTAAAGAAGATTAATTTCAAGGCATTGCATAAAATTAGGACATAAAAATTAGGCACATATATTTAGTTACGCAATGCATGTGAAATGAAGCTCCAAAAACAAATGGAGTTTCAATTGATTAAATGTCCTGATTGGACAGAGACATAGAACTTGGGAGGAACTGTTGAAATGCATGTGAGAAACTGCAAGGACAGAAGAAATATCTATATTCAGAGCATCCAAGAGAAAATGGGACTCTGGATAATATGTAGAATAGGTAGACTGAAAAACAGCAGGCAGAAAGCATTGCTGGGATGACTCATTAGTGAGAAATATATATATCTGCCAGGAGATTATGAGTTTAGAGTTTTAAAAAATTTAGTGCAATGCTTTTCATGCATTTATAGTAGGTTCTGGGCTCTGAGGGCATAACACTGAACTAAGTTTATACACAATACTAGTAAATACACTTTGCATTTGGGAAACTAAAAGAGCATCATTTTTCCAACTTCCTCCTTGAGTTCTGTGTACTTTTCAAGAGATACAAAGGTAACTAACCTCACCATCTATTTTGATGACTAATAAGCCAATGATCAATGCACCAATAATCACCTCTATGCATATGATAATGCAGTACATAGCCACACATTTTAAACAGTCCACACCAGCATTATTTCCACCTAGAAGGCTCCCCAGCTTCTCCGCTTCAAGGTTCGCAGGTGCATAATGTGTGATTGTGTCAGGGCTGCACTGCGAGCAGTAGTCGGGGGTTAGCCAGGAACCAGAAGCCATGGAACAAGCCAGAAATTGCAACCACGGAGAAAGTCAGGGCTGCCAGACAAATCTGGAAGCACTTTCCCATATATTATCCAGGGAGGGAAAATTGATCTAGCAGTTTCTTATAGGGCAAGGCACTGACACAGCTTCTGACTTTATTGTTTTGTATTATTTCCTTCCTTCCTTCAAGACAGCAGAAGCAGGCACTATGCTGGCAGTCTTTACAGTACCAGTCTTTACAGGGACACAGGTGGCCGTGTGGTCTAAACCACTTCGCCTCTTGGGCTTTGCTGATTAGAAGATTGGTGGTACAAATCCCCGTGATGGGGTGAGCTCCCGTTGCTCTGTCCCAGCTCCTGCCAACCTAGCAGTTCGAAAGCACACCAGTGCAAGTAGATAAATAGGTACCACTGCAGTGAGAAGGTAAACGACAGTTCTGTGCACTCTGGTTTCCATCACAATATTCCATTGCGCCAGTATCAGTTTAGTCATGCTGGCCACATGACCCCGAAAACTGTCTGTGGACAAACGCCGGCTCCCTCGGACTGAAAGTGAAATGAGCACCGCAACCCCTTAGTCACCTTTGACTGGACTTAACCGTCCAGGGGTCTTTTGCCTTTTACCTACTTTACAGCCCTCTGTCCTTTTCCCCACTCTCCCTAACCCAAGAAAAATTACCACAAAGTTTTCTCAGTAAAATCTCTTCAGATAAATTTTTGTGGAAGCCCACACAAAAACTTTCTTCATGATCATCTAGGTGATTTTTTTTTAACATGCACATGAGAGATTTTCTTTTGTGTGTGGTAAATTATTCACCCATGCAACTCTCTGCCTTCAGTCTGAAACAGTAATTAATGGCCAGAGAAATATTTCCACTTGATTTTCCTGATAGCATAATGTGGCTCTGAGTTCCATAACTGGAGTGATCCCAGAACAGTAGATCTTGAAGCCACAGTGCACTCTAGTCTGCCGGTTATTAAAGACCCATGTACAATCTATATGGTCAATCCCAGAGGATAGTCTTGGAGAGTTGCTTAGCACTTCAGGAGATGGCATGTCTTGAGGTAGGCTCTACATCAATACTCACTGTGAATTTATGAAGCTGGAAGTCTGTTTCTTATTACAGCTCTCACAAAGTCATCCTCCAGCTTCTCTTGGAAAACTGCATTTTCTGCTACTATTTGAAGCTTTGAACATAGTGTCAGTTTTGGGTTTCCCCTGCCCCCAACAGAAGCCATGAAAAGCTGAAATTCCTCTCCTGAAATAAGGAGGCCAGTTAAGAACAATTTCTTAAAGTGCAGAATTATTGAGGGAATATAATGTATACACATACATGCACAAAACATGCACACAAACAACTCCATGTATTTTCCTTTCTGCTTAGTCATCCTACAACAGGTTCCAGGTGATTGGTTATTGGGTTATTGGTTATTGGGCTTGGGTTGCTGTTGTTGTTATTTTGATTTTGGATTTTGTAGTTTTATATTCTGATTTTATTCTGTGAACTGCCCTGAGACCTGCAGGTATAGGACAGTATATAAATTCAATAAACAACAACAACAGACCTAGAAGTAGTGAGCTACCTTGTGGAGAATTAGCTTTATGGTACTGGGGAGATTCCAGATGGGGGCTTAATACATTTACCTTTAATTTGGTAATTTGTATTTCCCCCAGCAAAGGTAAATACAAATTAAATGGTGGGAGAGGACTTCAGGCTGGCATTTTTATTGTGCAGACCCATGTCATGGCTCATCCAGGGGTGTGTGAGATCCTCATCAGAGGAGGCCCAGAAGGCTCCAGCCTTATACCAAACTTTGGGTCAGTCTCCGTCTCTAGACAGGGAGCCAGAGTACTGAATGAGGCCAAGGAGCAGCTGTCCACATCCAGGGGGCGTTCAGCCTCTGTCATCAAGGGTGAATGTGCTTGAAGCTTGAGGGGAAAGTGGGGCTTTAATAACCCGATGGCCAATCCAAAGAGACACCTGACTGAAGACAATTACTCCTCATGACTGAAAATCTCCTTGAGATTGACACCCTTCTCTCAGTGAGACTTCTGGCGAAAATGAAGTTGATAGGAAACAGCTGAAATTGGGGTGTGGTTCCAACACCTTCAGCTCAAAACGCCCAGTCCTGGGCTGGAAGTTCTGCTAGAATGATGACCCGTAGCCCTGCCTGCTATTAGAACTAATAGTTATTGGCTATTGTGGACTGCTCTTCAGCCCCATGGAGCATTTAGCGCGGGGTTCCTCAAGGTTCAATTTTATCCCCAATGCTGTTCAACATCTACATGAAACCTCTGAGTGGGTCATTTGGAGTTTTGGAGAAATATGCTGACAACTTTCCTTTACATTTGTAGCTGTGGCAGTGGTTGTGTTGTCTTGCCTTGGTAATGGACTGGATGAGAGCCAATAAACTGAAGCTCAATCCAGATAAGTTTGAGGCACTGTTAGTGGGTGGTTCCCTAGACTGGAGGGATGGGAGGTGGCCTGCTTTTGATGGGGTTACACTTCCTTTGAAGGAGCAGGTATGTAACATAGGAGTTCTTCTGGATCTGAAGCTGATGCTTGAGGCTCAGGTGGTGTGATGGCCTGGGAGTCAGACTCAGATGCTGAACCTGAGGGATCCCAGCCTGCACAGGATTCCCCGCCTCCAGAACCAGCTGAGCCAGGGCCAGGGCTTGAGCCTGAAGGATCCCCACCTGTGCTGGATGCGGGCATCAGCAGAGTCTGCTCTGGCTCCTGATGGGAGGGAGGACCCATTGCCTGCAGGTGCTCCACTCCCAGACTCATCAGAGGATGCTGAGGCATCCCCTGGGTCCAGTAACCCACCAGCCTCTCCTGAGCTGCAGAGGCTCAGGACAGAGAGACGAAGAGAGCTAAGTGCTTTCAGGAGGAGTGCTCGCCTCCAGGCCCGGAGGAGAGGTGAGTCTCCTGAGGATCTGGGCCGCCCTAAGCATAGGGCCAGATAAAAGCCAGCCAGCCCCAGCCCAAGTTGCATGAGCAACATAGTTGCAAACATATGCTTGACCTGCAACCTCGTGCCTGCACCTGCCTTGGACCTTGCCCTGCTCCCTGCCTCGCTCCCTGCCGGACTGACCTCCTTTGGACCCCTAGACCCAGGACTGGACTTGGACCTCGCTTCACGGACAAACCCCTGGGGCCAGCACAGGTGGCCTTAATGACATGGAGTGCCTTCCATCTGTTTCAGCTGGTGGCCGAGCTGTGCCCCTATCCAGACAGGGATAGGCTAACTTATTGTTTATCCACTGGGAACCTCTAGATTAATTACAGCAATTTGTTTTATGTGGGGATGCCTCTGAAGTTGGTTTGGAAACTTCAGGTGGTGCAGAATTCAGCAGCCAGATTGTTATACGGTTTGAGCGTATAACACCAATCTTGGCCCAACTGCACTGGCTGCCAATGATTTTCTGGGCTCAATTCAAAGCACTGGTTTAGACCTATAAAGCCTGAAGCGGTACAGGACTGCAATACCTCAAGGACCACCTCTCTCCATAAGAATTTACCTGGACCCTGCAATCATTTTTAGCTTGGAATAGCTCAGTTGGTTAGAGCATGGTGCTGATAATGTCAAGGCTGATCCCCCCCTAAGGACAGCTGCATAGTCCTACATTGCAGGGGGTTGGACTAGATTATTCTAAGGGTCTATTCCAATTCTGTGATTCTATGAGAACAATGATTTCCTTTATTATTTATTAAGACTGACAGGACTGTCAAATAATAAGAAGCATTTACAGCAATGTTTCATGTGCATTAATGCCTTCCACTCTAAATTTTCATTAAAATGTACAGTGTGTTCACATTTTTTTATTTTTTATTTGGCCGGGAGTGGCAGCACTGCTCCTCCTGTTCCCCCAGAAAGTGTCACAAGAGCACAGTCTGATTCTTTATCGACAGTCCCTCAACGTAATATATTCTCTTATGAAGCCCTGAAGCAGAACTGCAATATTCTGAGAGTTTTAATAGAAGCTTGAAGCCTTTTTCTAAAGAAAACAGAATCTCCCAGGCAATCATATACCTTTGGAAGGATTCAGGTCACCAGGAGGAAGAGGCATCGCTGCTCAGGAGAATTCAAAATGGAGGAAACCAGTGTCATCACTCTGATTAGTCAATGTCCATCAAGTTGTCAGTGCATTCGGTGGTGAGTGGGGTTGCAGCACACAAAGCATTGACATCCATGTCAGTCAAACTCTTAAGGAAGGAGTCCATTCCAAGAATTTAGGCAAAGGTGACAGAAAGGGACAGGGGAAGAAATCCAAATGTAAATACCTCACAACATTCATTATCAAGAAACTAGTCTTTACTTGCTCATGTTGTGGTGGACCAAGCCAAATGCCATGAAATATGGCCATTCATTTGTTCTAAGAGCTTGTGGAAGGGAGAACCTATTTTTAGAGTTCTCTTAAAAGCAACAGAGGGACGCAGGTGGCACTGTGGTCTAAACCACTGAGCCTAGGGCTTGCCAATCGGAAGGTCAGCGGTTTGAATCCTCGCAATGGGGTGAGCTCCCATTGCTCGGTACCAGCTCCTGCCAACCTAGCAGTTTGTAAGCACATCAAAGTGCAAGTAGATAAATAGATACCGCTCCAGTGGGAAGGTAAACGGCATTTCCATGTGCTGCTCTAGTTTCTCCAGAAGCGGCTTAGTCATGCTGGCCACATGACCCAGAAAAACTGTCTGCGGACAAATGTTAGCTCCCTCGGCCAGTAAAGTGAGATGAGTGCCGCAACTCCAGAATCATTCATGATTGGACTTAACTGTCAGGGGTCCTTTACCATTACCTTTACCTTTAAAAGCGACAGATGTGCTTATTGGGCTAAGATACACAGTTGCTGTCTGCTCTGTTAACTGAACCACAAATTATCTAGGCCACTACTATTCTTTTTCCAGCTTGGAAGTAATTCCAACCAAGCAATATGAGACCCACTTCAATATTTCCTTATCTATTCCTGTCTTTCTCCTTTTTGCTATGCCCTCTCTGTTTCCAATGTTCTCCTTTTCTTGAAAATATTTAACGGACAGCAAATGCTTTGGGTCCTTCTGCAGGTGGGGATCAGCTGAAGCTGGGATGCAGCCCACTTGAAGAGCAATGCTCTTAATCTGTGGGATCCATGTGCATTGACTGCCTTTTAAGGATAGACCTATATCCAAGTAATGTCTCTCTGTGTTTGGTCTGTTGTAAAATAAAAATAAATAAAAATAAAAATCACTGACTGGAGGGGCAGTAGTTTTCCTGCCCATTTGTCATTGTTGTTGAAAATTGTGTACCGCCATATACCCATAAATCTCAGGGTGGTTCACAGCATAAAATTACAATATAAAAAACAGTAAATACATAATAACGACATTTAAACAACACCTTAATTTCGTTCATGCCGCTAAAGTAAGTCGATAAAACCTCTGGCCAACTTTTTTGAGTGGTTGTGCTGCTCTAGAATCACATCTTATACAAAACGGAACCTAATACTGCACTTAAGGAAGGACCATAACTCATGAGAATGTAAGTAAAACATAGCCATCATAGGTAAAACTCATTGGTAGCCTTTTCCTCCTTGTGAGCAGAAGTTTATGCCAAAAGTCCCAGATTCAAACCCTGGTATCTTCAGATAGATCTAGGAAGCGTCTCTCTCTGAAATCACAAAGAGCCACTGTCAGTCAGAGCAGACAATATTGACTTAGGCCAATGGGCTGACCTGGTGTAAGACAACTTTGTATTCTGGTAATTGCAGACACAGGATTGTCATGTTTGCCCCCGCCCCCCCCCCCGGTAGCAATTGCTGTTCATGGTGGCTGATCAGGACACAGAAAATCTCTCCTGATCTGTGCACAAGGTCTGTCTTGCACCTCCAGGCTAATTTTATGAATTGTTGTTGTTTAGTTGTTTAGTCATGTCCAACTCTTTGTGACCCCATGGACCAGAGCACGCCAGGCACTCCTGTCTTCCACTGCCTCCTGCAGTTTGGTCAGACTCATGTTGGTAGCCTCGAGAACACTGTCCAACCGTCTTGTCCTCTGTCGTCCCCTTCTCCTTGTGCCCTCCATCTTTCCCAACATCAGGGTCTTTTCCAGGGAGTCTTCTCTTCTCATGAGGTGGCCAAAGTATTGGAGCCTCAGCTTCAGGATCTTTCCTTCCAGTGAGCACTCAGGGCTGATTTCCTTAAGAATGGATAGGTTTGATCTTCTTGCAGTCCATGGGACTCTCAAGAGTCTCCCCCAGCACCATAATTCAATCCTCCAGCATCATAATTCAATCATAGATGGTGTGATATCCCCAAACAACATAGCACATTACGAGGAAGGAGCATGTGTTGCATGTAAGCAGGGCATCATTAGATCTGAAAGAAAAGAAGAGAAAGCAGCCAACATTAGCAGTTTTTTGGGCGGGAGACGGGACAAAAAGCCAAAACAAAACACCTGGTCTTGATTCTTGAAGTGGGAACCATTATACAGGAGTTCTGCTGTGAATGAAGAACATGAAATACTGCTTGTTTACCTATTATTCCTCATGCAGTGGGAGAGATTGCAGGTATTGTAAAGGCTTGCCTTTTTAAACAGCTTGGCACTTGATGAAATGTACCAGAGTTGTGGGGGGAAATCGATGGAGTTCTAGATTCTCCCTGAGATCGATCAATTTAGCACAAATTCCAAGCTGGACTCAGTATGCCCAGAAACAATTGTCCAGCTGCTGCCATACTTTGCTTGGCTAATTGAATTACTTCTAAGCGGACAGTGAATTTATGGCAGTTTACTTGGTGCTGTTTCCACCCCATCCACATTTCCCCATCGTTGAGGTCTTCCTTGAAGACAATTTCTCATTACCCTAGGATGTAAGTTCCATATGGTAGGTAGTATGTGATGCCCTGTAGGACCCAACTCTATGTGCCAGGGGGAAAATAAACTGGTTATAAATACAATCAAACAAACAAACATAGAGCCAAGAGCCCAGGGGAGGAACTTAGTGCTCCTATATCAGAAGCAGCCAAACTCACCGAAGTAAAAAAGCAGCTATGTGCCCACACACAGAAATAGTTGTTTATTACATACTGTCTTTCCTCCAAGGAGCTCAAAGAAGCAGACATGGCTCCCCTTTTATGCTCACATCAACCCTGTGAGGTAGGTCAGGATGACAGAGAATAATCCAAGACTCCAGGGTTACCCAGTGAGCTTCATGGCTTAATGAGGATTTGAACCTGGGTCTCTCAGACCTGTTATGACATTCTAACCACTATGCCACACTGGCACTCATAATAAATGGTGGAAAGGGGGCCTAACTGGTTGAGGGGGGCATGATGGGAATGTGACATTGCTTTCCATTCTGTGTATTCTTCTCATTCAGCCCTGTTGGCTTTCTGCTGCTGCAGTTCACATTCCACCCAAGGCTATGTCAATTGTATCACTGTGGGGTGAAATTGCAGTTCAGGTTCACAAGCTTATTGTTCTAGCCAAAGGCCATGACAGCCTTGTATTAGGCAATGGTATTAATACAGAATATACATCCATAATACGAAAATCCATAATATAAAAGACTATGCCAAGTTCCTGAGCATTAAAACACACTTTCCTTTGTGCACCTCTGACAGCTCCTATTCTAATATTGATATAAGAATTAGAGACCCCAGGCATATATTTTTTATTATTTTAATAATGTTTCACTTTAATTGTATTTAACCTTTTAGAATGTATTAGGCTTGATTTTTTGTGTGTGTGTTCTGCATTTGTGAGTCTCCCCCCTCCTACGTTGCATTCCATCTCTCCTTATCTACCCTTGAAAGTGGTACAACTGGCAGGATGTTTTAGCACGAGAGTGTAAATCTGCAATCCTTGAAGCTATCTGAGACCCAGGAAGATGATTTTATGATGCCCTTCCCTCACTGAAGGCTAGGTTGCCAGGGTAACTCCGGACATCTGAGACAAAAAAATGGTCAAATGGCCTGGGAACATTGGGGCCACTCTAAGGTGATGCAGGGGTGAAGATACCAGTATGGAGCCATGTGTGCTTTACTTCTCATGACCTGCAACCATTCCTGATGTATGTCAATATGTTTTATGACTCTTTGTTTGCTGTGTTTGAACTACTATATAAACGTTTGTTCTGAAGTACCTTGGAACAGATATTCTCAACTGGCATGTTGAGTTGAGTGAGCTCTGTCCTATTGCACGCTCGGTCTCTAAATCTGTATGCTGGACTTGGAAATGGTTACCTTGGTTCTGTGGCTTCTTCAAAAGGTGGTTGTTCCTCACCTGGGTAATGAACAAGGTGAGGAACAACCACCTTTTGAAGAAGCCACATTTTGTGGTCTACCTCATGTGGAAGACATCATTCATTATCTGTTAGCCTGCCCCTTATACAGAGGTTTCAGAAAGTAATCTCTTGGACCTCTGTATAAGGGGCAGGCTAACAGATAATGAATGATGTCTTCCACATGAGGTTGACCACAAAATTTGAATATGGGACCTTGTTGTATATGGGGCTTGTTACATATGGGACCTTGCAATCAAAGACTGCAGTGGGCATCACTTGGAAACACAGCTCAATAAAGACATTTCTTAAGGAAACTGGTGAGAAACTAAATCTAACATACTCTGTTCTCAAGACCGGGTACCAAGCAGAAAATTGGGTATTTCTAATTAGTTGTAGGTCCCTTCTGGATTCTGTCCAGAAGAGTCAATCCCATGGTTGATACTTATTCAAGGTCAAAGCAGAGCTTAGTTCTAATAATAGCCTGAAACACCTTGACAAGCTGCTTTCTAGAGTTGGTTATCACCCAATTCCATATACCACAGTGCAGGAAAATGCTCAATAGGCAAAGTCACAATTTTTTAAATATCCTTTAACTGAGCACAGTCAACTCTTGCCTTAATTGTTGGCCACCTGGATAATGTATGGTGAAGAGCTGCTGATATTCCTGATGGTAGACAATATAGCTTGGGGGGGGGGGTTGAATCTGCAGTTAGCAAGACTTTAATGCAGTTCAGATCAGATCCCCAGATTTCAACATCACAGAGCAGTTGAGAAGACACTTTCCTACCAATTATATTTAAGGCAGTTTCAACCAGCTGCCCTCCCATATTGTAATAGACGTTCACCAGTGCCCCTATGGTTTTCTGTGCTTTGACTTTCACTGCTTCCATATGACACTTCCAAGCGAGGATTTCACTAAAGAATCTATCTAAATGAGCAAGTATGTTCTATGGCTTGCTGATCTAAGCACCATTTATACCTAGGATTGTGTTTGGGGGAAAACATAATATTGGTCTTACACTACTTTATAGATAGACTTTCTTGTTTATAGTATGTGCTGAACACCATCAAGAGATTTCTGCATACATCAAGATTGAGATCTTTCCGTTGCTAATTACTGGAGACAGGGAGTTTGCATTGGCTAAATATGAAACCAAGGCATGAATATAAAAGTTAAAAATAGTGGGAGCCAGAATGCGACTGTGCTTCATTCCTTGTGACATTTTAAATGCACGAGTCTTGCTGCCATTTAAAGTTATTCCGACCCTCATTTCTGTATTGATGCATAATTCTTGGATCAATAGCAGAAGTCTGCAGTTGAAGTTAACAATTTGAGATTTCTCCTACAGCCTGTTTCAATTAATAGACCCAAATGCAACAAAAAGGCTACATAAAGATTATTCTCAATGCTCTTACTGTATATCTTTAGATGGTTCAGAGTAAAACATTGATCAATGGTACTTTGTCCTCTGAATCCTGCTTGTTCTTCATGAACAATGTTGTTACTTTGCAAGCAACCTTATAACTTTTGAAGGAGATACTGAGTGTGCATACAGCTTTGAGGAGAAGTGTATCAAGCTAATTGGCCAATAGTTTTGTGGATCTTTCCTATCTTCTTTCTTATAATTTGGGGAAAATGATACTCATTTTCCACCCAGACAGTATTTGGTAGCACCCTCCACCGGTTTTGTACTCCAACTCCCATCAGCCCAGCTCCCATGACTAACAGACAGGGGTGATAGAAGTTGTAGTCTAAAACTTCTGAAAGGTACCAGATTGACTAGTCCTGTTTCACATTTTCGGCACTTATTCTTTTAAAGGAAAAATACTGTTTTATAAACAGCTGTCAGGAGTATGGTAGACTGTCTTCTTGGCTTTCTGCAATAATAGGAGACCACAATCATGGACACCATGTGGGTTTCAGGCATTACGAGCATCTGAAAAAGCTGCAAAGTGTAGACCACCAGAGAGATTAGTTGTAGAATGAAAGAAAGTACACTCAAAATCATTCCTTGGTTATCTCACAAGAAGATAAATGCAGCAAAAAGCAAGAGAATTCTACCAAAACATCCTCTCTCCTTTGATAATTTTCAAACGTGGTTTTAATTTTTGGTCATTAATTGACGGCGAATAGTTTTTAAATGAAACTTTTTTAAAAAAATATACAGGATTCGTGCTTTAGTTTGGGCCTTTCTTTATTCTCTAATGGAGACAGGTTGATGTAGGGTTTTTTTTTAAAGCACAATGTACCACACAGAGTCATTTTACCAGATAATGTGTTTTTACAGCTTTGCAAGGTGCCCATCAAACCTTTCCTTCTTCCAAGCTTCCGTGTAGCGAAAGCTGAGAAGCTTCTTGTGACTCTTTTCATGCCTCCAGAGTTCAAATGTGTCTAGTTAAAATGTTCTTCCGCTGCAAAAGTTTTGTACATTTTCAGCATCCAAGGGAAAAATGAATCCCATTCTAGACTCTCTTTCATCCAGCGTTGGGGCAATCCTTAGGTGACTGATCAGCTAAGGTCCACACATAATCCTGCTTTCAGATGTTTCTGTATCTCAGGCTGTGTCTTTGAACAAGAACTTTGGGAAAGTCCACAAATTAAAAAGGACAGGGTTGCCAAAGTCACTGGAAATGCACAGTGGGATTGTGGGCAAAAAAAAGATATCAGACGAGTTAAGGTCAAAGGTTTAGGAGGAAAAGATGGATGCTGCATCACGTTAATGCCTAAAGCCATAACTTTCAGAATACTTTCTTAATCAAATGCAAGGCTGAGGAAGACTGATCAGTAATTAATATGGGGAAAGGAAGAGTCTAAGCAACCTTAAGGAGGTGAGTAAAAATGTGGGAGAAAAATCAATGGATTTGCTTAGTGTTTGGATATCATTGAGGGATTTGTGGTGGTTTTAATTAGCCACTGAAGGAATACCTTCTCTTTGTGCTGCCAATTCCTTGGCAATTCAGTTGCACATTCTGCCCATACAAAACTTTAACGATAAACAGTGATGCAATTGCCATTCTCTAACTAACGATTTCCTATACTTCATATACAAAGCCAGGTATTACACATTTTCTACTGTCTACCGTAATCAAAATAAATTATACTGGAATAATAGGAGCTTTGGGTGTTTAGAGATGGCTTGACCTCTATCTAAATATTGTGCCTCACGTTTGAATCTTGGTGGCGGAAGGGTGTTTGATGCCACAAACATGATCTTCACCACTGCACACCTCACATGATGATCTTTTCTTTATTTCCTTATTGATCTTCGTATCATTGTAGACAGTAGTTCAGTGACAGACCATATTTTGTGCATACAGAAAGTCTCAGGTTCAATTCTTGGCATCTCTATATAGGGCTTTTTGAATTGGAATATGGGGGTTTCCTATTCCTTTTCTGAAGTGAAATGGATGTGACTATTACTTGATACTTTATAGAACAACCCAACCACTCCATACACCAGGTGGTAGTAGAGGTTGGATTAAGTGCAGTGATTTCTGCCCCCAGCTCTCCTGGAGAAGCCGGCCTTCCATTGGCACCAACCTCCCCCTTCAGTTTACCAAATGTATGGTGGGAATATTCTTGTGGGAGATTCCACAACACAATGTTGCCAGCCCTGGTCACATTTGCAGACATCTTTGTAACACAGAGTTGGTCTGCCAACGGGCCAGGTCTCTGAAGCCAGCTAACCCCATCACTGGGAATAAAAGCAATACCCATAGCCATAAAGCAGTGGAACAAAATTGATTGCATCCACACTAAGGGAGAAATCCTCGGTGTGGGAAGCCAGTATAAATTATGCTAGCTAAAGCTAAGTATGTCAGATCCAAACTGCATTCAGGAGCAGGGCTACTGCTGACTGAGCCGGCCTAAGCCAGACAGAGGGAAAACAAAGCTTTAAAATAGAGTTTGACTTGCTCCACTCATTTTACCAGTTTTAATTAATCCAGGGATCCAGGTCATGTGTCTTTGCTGAACAGAGTTAGGCTCCAGCAGGAGTTTCTAAATAAAGGTCATTCAGTAATGTCATAAATTAAAATTAGATTATAAAGCATAGATTATAAACATAGATTATAAAGTGGTATGCTTCAGGTTACAAACTCTGCTAACCTGAAAGAGTTACCTCGAGTTGAGAACTTTGCCCCAGGATGAGAACGGAAATCGTGTGCCAGTAGCGCAGCGGCAGCAAGAGACCCCATTAGAGAAAGCACGCCTCTAGTTAAGAACAGTTTCAGGTTAAGAACGGACCTCCGGAACGAATTAAGTTTTTAACTAGAGGTACCACTGTATTTGATAGGCTACTTAATCATTGCAAAACTGCAATCCTATAGGCATTTGCCTTGGAATAAGTCCCATTGAACTGAATGGCACTTGCCTCTGAATAAAAATGTTGCATGGTAAAATACAATGATATTTACAGCAGGCTTTCTCATTATTGCCAAAGGTCCTCATACACAGCATATGTATTACAGTTGTTAAGTGCTCTTTTTCTCACCAGCTTTGCAATATAGACCTTGGGGAATTCATGGAGTCTAGAAATAACTACAATGGTGCCAGAGAGAGAAACAAGCCACTCACTATTACCCATCACCTGGACACTCCAAACTTTGCATACTGCTAGTCTGTGTGCACCAATGATTGATTGAGAAGGAGTGAGTCCTTTTCTTTGGGGATTGCGACTGTAGCTGGGCTTATGCCGGAGCAAAGTTTTTGCCAAGTGGACAAAAAAGTTTGGTTCCAGCAAACAGAAGGACAGGTGTGAAATCAACAGCAAATCAGAGAAATTGCAAGGGGGTGGGGTGTTCGTTTCAATGCTCAAAGAAAAACCCAAATAAAAATTTAAAAATATGCTATTAAAGTATTTTATAGCATACTCATCATAAATTAATTATAAAGACTGGGGATGTATATGGGGATAATGTCCTAAATAGGAAGCTCGCGGCTATTTTTAGAATTTGAACTTCCTTAATGCTTAATCCACGCTTCAAGGGATTTGGAAGATTGCTGTGATCATGTAGTAAAGGAGTGGAGGATTTGGAAGATAGATGATGTAACTTCTTTAAAGAGAGAGTATCCAGGTAATTAAAACCTGTCAGCCTAACCTCAGTCCTAGGTAAATTGATGGGGAAAAGTCCTATTTAAGAAGGATATAATACTCTGATTGATATAACTAGGGCAAAAGTGAACTATCAACTGCCTTGACAGAGTGGAATACTTGCCTGAAACCAGCAGCATGAAATTCAGCGGAGGCAAATGCAATGCTCTGTATTTAAGAATCCTCATCACCTGCGCACAGGTATATGTGCTGGGGAATACCTGGCTTGGCAGCAAGCAATGCGAAAATGGTCCTCAGAGCTGTAGCTGAACACAGGCTAACAATGAGTCAGCAGTGTGACAACTTTCTACCCCCCAAGGATAAAACACAGAGAAAGCAGAACATCACTCTGCAATCACAAAATATGCTGCAGGGGCAGATAGAGTATTTGGCACAATCAATCTGGAAATTACAGGCATCATTTTCTACTGATACCTAATCCATCTTTGAAAATTTCCAAATCCTTTGCCACAGCTTTTTTCCTTTTAGCTAGGAGTTCCAGAGCTAAGTTTTCCTCCAGCTAAGTACAGACAGGTGTTCTGGAAGTATCAAGACTTAGCCTCCCCCTTTCAGAAAGGATTTGCTGATCAAGGGTCTCTAAGTGAAGAAGGCTTTATCTTTTAGGTTTTTTTTTAACCTCCCCCCCCTTCCCAGCCCCACATGTCTCTCATTGTATGTTTACCTGTCTCCATCCTTTCTCAGCTTTTAAGTTATCTCTTGAGACCAGGTTGCCATTCTTTCCCTTTGACTAGTAGACGAGTAAGAGGTGCCCACGACAGAAGTTTATAAAATTAGGCATGACGTGGAAAAAGTGAGTAGAGAAAAGTTGTCTCCCCCTTCTCTCATAGCTCATGGACATCTGATGAAGCTGAATGCGGGAAGATTCAAGACAGATGAAAGTACTTACCGGTAATCAAACAGCCTATTGTTGAGCTATTGGAACTCACTCACACAGGAAACAGGAATTGCCACCAGCTTGGATAGCTGGGATTGGATGGATTTGAGAGGCTACTGAAAACTGCTGGCCATGGTGGATGTGTTCTTCCTCCACTGTTGCAGGCCTTGCGGTTTGTGTCCCAGTTGTTAGAGGGTCACATGTGGGAAGATGCTATTGTGTTCATGTCTTTTCAGGCTTCCTACAGGTATGTTGTTGGCCGCTGTGAGAACAGGACACTGAACTAGATAGACCATTAACTATATATATATATATATATATATATATATATATATATATATATATATATATAGATACAGATATAGATATAGATATAGATATAGATATAGATATAGATATAGATATAGATATAGATATAGATATAGATATAGATATAGATAGATATAGATGATATATTTCATAAAGAGACCAGAAGCTTTTCTTCTAGGAATAATAGGTCAAGAGGTACCAAAAGATCAGGAAAAAACTATTTCTGTATGCAACAATGGCTGCCAGGATGATATATGCACAGAAATGGAAAGAAGGAACAGATCCAACCAAGGAAGACCGGCAGATAAAATTGATGGACTGTGCAGACATGGCCAAACTTAACAGGAAGAATAAGAAATCAAGAAGATAAAAAATAAAGAATAAAGATTGGGAAGCATTTATTGATTCTTTAAAAAGTTGTTAAACAACTTAAAACGTAAGCAGGGTTAACTTAAAACAAGCAGTAAAGAATATTTAAGGAAATTTTGGAGAACGTAGATAATTAAGGAATTCTGTGGGTATGCAGAAGTAGAGAAAAGTGAAGGAACCATGGATGGGGTGGGGTGGGAAGTCGATTTGTTCTTATTTTGGGGTTTGTTTGTATGTATTGCTGCAAAAGAAAAAAGAAAATTTTAAATGAACTAGATAGACCATTGGCTTGGTCCAGCAGGTTTGTTTTGTTTTATGTTCTTATACAAGTCATTTTGTTGTGATCAGTGTACAACTGCAGTGTGTGTGTGTGTGTGTGTGTGTGTATCAGTTGCAGTTTTCAAACAGCAGCCTTATACTGTCATGGAAATAATGAATAAAGATCTGAGCTTTTTTCCAACATGCATTTCATTTTCAAGTCACTCGTTAGGCTTTTTCACACATTGTACAGCAACAAGCCTAGGGTTTGCCCTGCATTTACATTCAAAAGGGAATCACAGGCAATCAGAGTTTTCTGACGGGCATGCATATGCGATACATGCATTTCCAAACATTTCTTTGACACAGTCGCATTTTATATTTATATGGAGGACATTTCAAAAATCATAGACGTAAACATAACATAAATCAAATCTCTGAGGGGCCTCATTAGACTGTGAGTTTCTGAGCAATTTTAACTATTGAAGAGGAACGGTGAACTCTCTTGCACTTCCTATATTCAGCTGGAAGAAGAGAGGCACACAGAGGTTAGAGAAAGCATTCTGAGTGCAGGGAGTCCCTTTTGTTATCATTTGGTGACCCTAGGAAACTCACTAAGCCCATTGTAGCCTAGCACTGGGTGTGTGGAGCGCAGCAGATTGATTTCTGAATGGGGCACAGCTGTAGGCAGCCTGAGGCAGCTCCATCAGACCTTGTTGCCAACCCACAAACTCTAGAGCACGGATCGGAAACTGGACACCTTCAGACATTGCTGGACAACAGTGCCCATCATCTCTGACCATTGACTATGTTGGCTGGGACTGATGGATGTTGCAGTTCAACAACATCTGGAGTGCACCATGTTAGCTACCATTCCCCTAGAGTGAGAGACTAAGAAGAAGAAGACAGCATGCTCAAGGGACCTTCAAGGTTGTGAGATATTTTGGGCTGATCTCACTGAGAGGTACTGGGGAGGGAGATGACTTAGGAGAACAGGTTAGCATCAGTACTCAGTTATGGCACTGAAATCAATATGTATTCAATGGTACTGTCCAAGCTTGTATTTCGCATTAATGTTTTATTGCAAATTTTTCATATTTGCTTTTTTAATCTGCTGTACACATCTTAGCAATCTTTTATGTATTAAGTTGGATAGAAAAAGTATAAATCTTAACCACTACACCACACTGGCTCTCATAGTGTGTACTATAATAAACATCCAAACTAGTTGAAAAATGACAGGGAATGGGTTTCTCCCCCACCTACGTCCAATCAACAACAACAACAACAACAACAACAACAACAAAAATATGAAGATACCCCAAGGCTCAGGAATGTGGAAAAAAATTAAGGAGTAAAAGCTAGCAGTCCAAAATGCCTTTGCAATGTCCCCAAACAGTTTCGGCTCTGATTAAGAAAATCTTCCCTGGCTCTGTAATGCCGAGGGTTTTATTTTTAGAAATATCTGTCTTGTGGCAATGATAATTTTGAGAATTAGGATGCCAAAGTCACTTCTCTTTCCCCCCCCCAAATGCAGAGACTTAAGTATATAAAATTTTAATGAAAATAGTTGTCAATTCTCTAAGAGCTTTCATCCAATCATCTTCTCTGAAATGGACCTTCCACTGTCCGTGATGCCAGCGTGACTTTGAGAGGGTGTATGTGCAGAGACTGTCAAAGATAAAAAGGGCCGTTTGGTGGCTAATCTCGGTTGCTAATGAAAAGGTGCTGGATATAGTTTCGTTTTTTAAAGACTTAAAGTGCAACAACACAATTCTTTTTGAAGGATGACTTCTTGCATCTTACGGTTGGCTTCACATTTAAAAATAAATAAATTGTGAGATTTCAAACATTCAATGAATAAGCAAGATATTGCTGTATTAATGAAATCTGCAATGGCTCTGCCTAGTTCATTTTGTGGTTCCTAAATCATGAAAAGCCTTTCATTATCAGGCAGCAGACGTTGAATTCTTGTAGTAGGTAAGTGAAATGAATGAGGCAAAAGCGATTCTAAAGCCTCTCCTTCCTGAATTATGCAGAGCCATTGCAGATTCCATGAAGGAGGCAGAAAACTAACTTCTGTAAGGAATGAAACATTTTTACAGCCTGATCCTTGCCTTAAGACTAATTCCAGTGGTATTTGCTTCCAAGTAATAGTACATAGCATGCCAGGATTGTTGTTGTTTAAAACAGCATAAACAAAAAATTAGTACAGCAGTTGAATTAGTACAGCAATATTCCAAAAAGGGGAGAAACAAACTTGATCTAAAGAACTTTAGAATAATAGAACCCCAAGGTTCATCGAATCCAACCCCCTGCAATGCAGGAATCTTGGCTAAAGCATCCATGACTGATGGCCATACATCCTCTGCTTAAAAGCTTCCAGTGCACATCCAATATTGTCTATGTACTGTTTCCAGGTGTATGCCACTCTAATGATTCTTCTGTTTCATCCAAGGTTATTCCCAAAGTCATGCTGAAAATAAATGGAAGAAGGAATTATTATTATTATTATTATTATTATTATTATTATTATTATTATTATTATTATTATTATTGTTGTTATTATTATTATCGCTGTGATCCAAACCACTTAGCCTCTTGGGCATGCCGATCAGGAGGTCAGCAGTTTGAATCCCCACAATGGAGCGAGCTCCCGTTGCTCTGTCCCAGCTCCTGCCAACCTAGCTGTTTGAAAACACACCAGTGCAAGTAGATAAATAGGTATCGCTGCGGCGGGAAGGTAAACAGTGTTTGCGTGTGCTGTGGCTTTCATCACGGTGTTCCATTGTGCCAGAGGCAGTTTAGTCATGCTGGCCACATGAGCCAGAAAGCTGTCTGTGGACAAATGCTGGCTGCCTCGGCCTGAAAAGTGAAATGAGTGCTGCAACCCCATAGTCGCCTTTAACTGGACTTACCTTTACCTTGTTGTTGTTGTTGTTGTTGTTGAATTATAGCTCCAGTTACAGGTAGGTAGCCGTGTTGGTCTGCCATAGTCGAAACAAAATAAGAAAAGAAAATAAATCCTTCCAGTAGCACCTTAAAGACCAACTAAGTTTGCATGCACATGAAAGCTCATACCAAGAACAAACTTAGTTGGTCTTTAAGGTGCTACTGGAAGGAAAAATGTTTTAAAAAATTATTTTGTTTCGACTATAGAATTATAGTGTTGGTCAGGACCACAAGCATCATCTAGTACAGGGTTCAGCAAACTTTATAGCAGGGGGGCCGGTCCACTTTCCCTCAGACTTTGCGGGGGGCGCACTATTTTTTTGGGGGGGATGAATGAATTCCTATGCCCCACAAATAACCCAGAGATGCATTTAAAATAAAAACACACATTCTACTCATGTAAAAACACACTGATTCCTGGATCGTCCACGGGCCGGATTTAGAAGGCGATTGGGCTGGATCCGGCCCCCGGGCCTTAGTTTGCCTACCCATGATCTAGTACAACCCACTGCAATGCAGGACCCTTTTGCCCAATGGGGATCTTGAACCCATGACAATGAGATTAAGAGTTTCCTGCTTTGCCGACCAAGCTATCCTTGTTTTTATGTACATCACTGAAGGATGTTTTGATTCAGCAATTTTGAATTTTTCCTATGAATAAATAAAGACTATACAGAATGATTGCCATACGAATTGTTCCATAGTTTTGGTTACAAACCACCTGTTGTGTAATTAACCTATGGACCTAGGGGCAATCCTCCTACCTGGCTCAGTTCTAGACTAGGCATACCACTCACAAGAACATAGGAAGCTGCTTTATACGCAGTCAGACCACTGATCCATCTCCCTCAGTACAGTCTGCGCTGACTGGCAGCCGCTATTCAGCCCTCTCTGGAGATGCTGGGGGTGGAACCTTTTGCAGACAAAGCACATTTTCTACCAAGGAGCTGCAGCCCTTCCCTCAAAGTCCCTTTCACTCAAAAGGGAATTTGCCCTTTGCTGAGAATATTTGGATAAGCGTTACAGAACAGAACATCAAGGTACGGAAAAAGACGCTGAGTAGATAACTTTGTCCTTAGCTATTGAGCAAAAGACAATTCCACATTCAGTTTTGGAGTAATTTGAAACCTGGGTTAATGTAATATTGCAGACCGTAGAACATTAATGCAAATGACTAAGTTACAATGCTGGACACATAGCCTTGGGCAGATATATTAATATTCACAGCAAGAATGTTACAAACAGGGCTGCACACTAATAACAAATTTTCACACTGCAGTCTGCAACCATGTGATATAGGTCATCCTTCAGTTTTAATTTGCATCATCATCTTCCTAAACTTAAATTGACTAGTATTAAGTCCAATTTACATGAGAGCTATGTAAGCCATTCTGAGATTTTCTTTGAAATGAGTTCAAAATGTTTTCGTACAAGAGCTCATTAGCTAGGACTTACATACTCATAATGGCTTGCATTTTCTCAAGCGACTTTATTATTAAACTCATGTATAACCTTCCCCTCCAACTCTTTTGTAAATAGGAAAATCTTTATCTGGCTATTTCTTCATCAGGCCTCTAAAAATGTAGTTTTACAGATGATGCAAAATTCACCCTACAGGTGCACACAACTAGTGATGCGCTGACATCTCAAGTTTATCAAACTCCTCTTCTTCTGTGAAAGAGACTGACACTTTCCCCCTCCTCAATCCTTCTCAAGGGAATGTACAATTTCCTCACAACTGCTTTCTTTTGATAGCAATGTACTTATCATTTTTCAGGTAGAACAACATAAACAAAATGTACAAGAAGCAATTCCTGGAACCGGAACCCCCCCCCCCGACCAGTTTCATCCTTCTCATTTGCAAGAGGAAACCATGCAAACAATGGAGCTAAAACATGAAAGTATGTGGCAGAATCTACTACACTTTGGGACTCCCTGCCTATTGACATCCAGTAAGTGCCTCTGCTGTAGTCTTTCCAGTGCCTGCATAAAACATACCTGTTTAGACAAGCCTATCCTGACATGGCTATGTTACATAGGGTTGTCATACGTCCAGAAATCCCCAGACATAGACGGGATTCAGTCGTTGGAAACAGTGTCTGGATGGGAATTGCTGTAATGTCTGGAGAAATCCAGACGTATGTCAACGCATGTTGGAAGTGTAGATTTTGGTGATTTTCCTTAAAAATAGCTCCAAACTTCAAATTTTTGCACAATCAATTTTGGGCAAAACTAAAAAAAACTTCACCAAAAAAGTTGGCAACTTTTGTGTCTGGATTTTCACTTTTTGAAATGTGGCAAATATGTTACCTGTTTGCCATATTGGAAATACATTACATGTGTTATTTCTTTTGGGCGATTGTTTAAATCATCTTCTGAATATTTCTAAATACGAGTTTTAAATGTTTCTTATCCATGATTTTAGTGTTCTATCTTACATTTTTGTAAACTGCTTCCAGATTTGTTTGACAATCAAGTGATAGATAGATGATAGATAAACAGATGGTAGATAGATAGATGATAAATAGATAGATAGATAGATAGATGATAGATAGACAGAAAATAGAGATGGTAGATAGATAGATAGATAGATAGATAGATGATAGATAGACAGAAAATAGAGATGATAGATAGATAGATAGATAGATAGATAGATAGATAGATAGACAGACAGATACAAATAGACACTAGCTTATCAACCTACTAATGTCAGCAGCCTGCACCTCACCAGTGGTGGCTCCCCACTCAGTCACAGCACTTTGCCTCTGCCCCCACTAACTGCTACTGGTAAAGACAAGAATTCCCTTCCCTTCTCCCGTGATCACTTGAAAGAGATAGCCAAGAGGTTCTTACTAACCAACTACTTCACCATTGTCACCGATTGCCATATGAACATTGCCTGACCCCCCCACACACACACACAAAGCAAGGAGTTGCCTTTTCCTAGCTAATGCAGCTATTGTACTTGCAGAATGATTTGTTGCAACTATATATGCACTCTCTGTCACATGCACGGATACTTCCACCTACTCTGTATTAAACCATGCTTTCTAAAATGTTGCAAATGAGCTAAATTATGGCCTTGAATGCAGAGCTACAAGATAACATATTCTGAGCACCAGGAGTAACATGTAACAAACTGCTACAGAAGATAACTGTTAAAAGAAATTAAACAAAATAGGCTTTTGGAGCATCTATTTAGATGGTAAGTGTGGAGAACTAGCCCAAAGCCAGGACTAAGCAAGGTAGGGGTTAAATTTTGTGTCAGTTAGAACCCAAAGGGGCAGGCTCAGCCTGGGTATAAAAAACCCCTCCTTGTTATCAGTGAGAGAGAGAGAGCTGGTGGGAGAAGTAAGATGAGCAGAGAGTGAGTCAGGAGTGAGAGCTGGGTCTAAAAGTCTGACGTGTAGCATTGGTGCAAGTTAGCAGCGAGGATAACCAGTTAATGTGAAACGTGTTGTTATTGTTAATTAGTTGACTGTTAGAGGTAATAGGCCGGTATCATCTAGCGGTAATAGGCCGGTATAGGACCATCTTTATAAGCATATTGAACACCGTTTATTTGTCAGAAACCACACGCTTTTGTACACAATAAACAACTTCTTTATTCACATAAACCTCATCTGTGGTAAATAAAGCAAGCAGGTTCCAGTTAGCAGTCTGGTGGGTTGCAGCTGGGAACCGTTTGTCGTTGGTGCTGCACTCATAGACCGTGAAATATCCGGGGGTGGCTGTACAGGGCTGAACTGCCTGCAACAGTAAGCTTGCTGAATTTTTGGTGTATCTATTTAGATTTTAATCCTGCGGGAAGGTCTCTGTTGCATCTTATCCTGTTTTATCTATTGTACGGTACCTTGTTTTAAAATGGGTTAAGAAATCATCACCATTATCCCCTAATCAATTCTTTCTCTTTCTACTAAAGAGCACATGCGGGGAGCCTTTGCCTTGCCCCCTCCCCGATGTTGGAGGGCTCCCATCAAATAATAGTTCAACAGTGGAAACACCTGGACCATTTGTCTCTAAAAGCCCGGAATAGCAATATATGGACTATTGAAATACTAGAGAAAATTACCCATAATATACAGTTATCACAAGGGAGGGGGAATCACATTCAG
This sequence comes from Lacerta agilis, assembly GCF_009819535.1. Lineage (NCBI taxonomy): Eukaryota > Metazoa > Chordata > Lepidosauria > Squamata > Lacertidae > Lacerta > Lacerta agilis. The sequence continues at coordinate 78,236,314 of NC_046316.1, read as the reverse complement.
TTCCATATGATGGAACTTTATTTCATATGTCAATACGTCAAATATTCAGAAAAAACATCTCAGTCATGGACAACAGGGTTTGGATCACATAAAGCTATCTCTCCTCCACCATAAATGGACTTTGTCCTTTTTATTTTGCTTTTCTTCTTTCCTCAAAGTGTCTATATTGTGATTTCACCACAACCTTATACCCATCCTGTGTTGGGAAGATATTGAGGTGTGTGTGTGTGTGTGTGTGTGTGAGAGAGAGAGAGAGAGAGAGAGAGAGAGAATGTTGTTCATTTTTGTCTGTCTATGCAGCCAGTGTGGTGTAGTGGTTAAGAGCGGTAGACTCGTAATCTGGGGAACTGGGTTCGTGTCTCCACTCCTCCACATGCAGCTGCTGGGTGACCTTGGGCTAGTCACACTTCTTTGAAGTCTCTCAGCCTCATTCACCTCACAGAGTGTTTGTTGTGGTGAGGAAGGGAAAGGAGAATGTTAGCTGCTTTGAGACTCCTTTGGGTAGTGATAAAGCGGGATATCAAATCCAAACTCTTCTTCTCTTCTTCATACTTATATATCTAAAAAAAAACTAATAAAAAAAACTACAAAACCCATTAGCCTCAGCAAGCATGACCAATGGCTAGGGATGATGGGAACATCTGGTGGACAAAAGGTTCACTGTACCCGCTGTAGAGAATGGTTAGGCAATGTGGCCTCTATCTTGTCAGTCACCAAGCTAGACTGGCTCCCTAAGAAAATAAGAATTAGAGCAAAGGTCTCCTGTATCCTATTTTGAACATTGACTAGCCAGATGCCTCCTCAGGATTTGATACTGTCTCTAAACATTCCTGAACTTTTGAGCATGCTCTATAAGCTTGTGCGTATGCCCCTGTCTTTCAATTTGTGTATAATTGTCAATATGGTTTAAATAATAAATTGTAGTGAAGAAGAAGAAGAAGAAGAAGAAGAAGAAGAAGAAGAAGAAGAAGAAGAAGAAGAAGAAGACTACTAATCAGATGTCTGATTATGGATTCCAGCAGATCTCAAAAGATGCCTTGAAATAGTGGGGTCTTGCTTCCAATCACAAAATATTATCATAAATATTATATAAGGGGTTAGAATATATTGGGGGGAAAGTTGGGCAGGTCTTCCTGCTGAACAGTGTTTTTTTGGGGGGAAGGCTTGGATTCTGCAGCAGTTTAGAGAGGACCCCCAAAAAAGGAAATTCTGATGAGATTTATTTTCTTCAAAGAAATCTTTTCTGAGACATAATTGTGTCTTAGTCCTAATATTCATTTAAAGCAAGTATCCATTTCTTCTGAGCCTCTTTGTGGGGGGAAAGAAATAACATTTACTTGAATATTTTATTTTGGTAGCTCCGAAGTCATGCTTCACTGCAGCATTGTTGGAGGTAGTAATTATGTGTCATAATAATGGTTTTAATGAATGCCATCATTATATTTGATGAGCTAATCAATAATTTCTCTCGTAGCCATTATAAAGTCATTCAGTATAAAGGCTCTTGATGTGTTCCTGCTCAGACCTCAGCTAGAAGCCCCTCCAGGTAAGTATTCATTATGTATTTTTAATCATCTGTGGAACATGATGTACGTTTCACAATTCAAATGAATAACTGTTCATTTTCCCCTTTTATCAATGAAATTACACATTAATGTCTCATTTCCATCGCTTTTCTACACATGGGGCTGCCTCTGTTAAGGGACTTGTGAATGCCAGACACTTTCCAGAAATGGTTCATTAGCACTGGGGGAGAAATGGCAATAACCTCTGCAGGTAAGATTGCTTAACATTTCCCATTTGACAGGAGCCAAGTCAGTATGGCTGGGAGGGTCAAGAGCTGTTAGTTCTATCTCCCTTCATCTTGCTTAGATACTTTACTGCCTGGAATCTCAAGGACAAATACAAATAACAAATACCTGCTTCCAACAAATATCCCCTTCCCAACCCATAAGCTGGGTTGCCAGTCAGACAGTATTTTACTACTCTGACCAGTAAATAAGAACACAAGAGGCTGCTGCATACCAAAGGCCCTTCTAGGCTAGCATTTGTATCTTATCTGTCCTGAATTAAAGGGGGGGGGACTTATTTCTTCCCCTCTACTATTATACACACCATGTTCGGTCAGACAGCAAGGACAGGTGTCAGAAAATCCAGAGCTCTTTTCTTCTTTTTTTAAGGAGAAAAAGACCATGACCTACCAGATGCTGCCAGGGCCTACCAAAAGATGGGAAAGTTTTCCAGCCCGCCACAATGCCTGATCCGGCCCTGCCATTGGGCACAGTGAAGAATTCACTTCAGGCTTCTAAAAGCAGAGGCAGAAGCTCCACCACCCACTATTCTTTTTGAGCTCTTCAGTCGTTCCCCTCTGTTGGAGATCAGAATTGTGTGTGCCACACGGCCTGCCACATCCCCCTCTGCCACCAAAGAATTAAATTGCTAACCTCACATGCAATGGAGGATCGTGTCCCATTGCCGGTGGCTGAAGTGAGATTCAACTCTAGTTCAGTCAGCCTCTGCATATGGAAGGGGTATGTGTGCACTATATCATCTTTTGCCTCAGGCAACAAAATGTCTTGGACTGATGCTGCTCATCACAGCTCATACCATAAGTAGTCATCCCCCTGTTCCCCGCAACTTACTGCAAGGATTTTCAAGGCAGGGGTTTTGTTTTGGTTCTTTCTCCCTGAGAGTTTCCAAGAATTTGCAGGGTTGGTTGTTTTTGGTAATGAGCTCCACTGCCAAGTCTCCCAGCCCATCTCCCCTTCTTGTGAAGGGAGGCTGGGATCAGGAAGATATGCTGGCTTGTATCAATAGTAGAAGCACATCTCTAGGACGCTTTCTCAGAGTGTCTTTTGCTGCCAGAGAAACCTGGAAACTAGGATTGTATCTTCCACACACTTTTTGTGAGGCAGCCGCACGTCCAGCACTTTGAAGCAATCCAACCTGGATACCAGGGCATGCACCCCCCTTCTCGGGAAAGATTTCTGAAGATTTCTGCAGCTGTGTGCTGCTGCCACCTTGAGGATTGTATCACACCTGTGAGCATGTTTGTACACAAAACAGGTTGCCAGCCATAAGGAGCAAAATCCAGAACCGGTTTTGGTGACTGGAAGCAAGACCTAGAGATAAAACATGCAACTGTCAGTCTATAACTTTTCTGTTACCGGCATGAACTGTTCCAGACTGCAGCTTGAGGACTGACTGACTAAATGCTTTAACAGGCACTTTAATATACTAAACAGGCACAGGGTCTTTCTATATTGCCCTTGAGCAGGCATCCCCAAACTCGGCCCTCCAGATGTTTTAGGACTACAACTCCCATCATCCCTAGCTAACAGGACCAGTGGTCGGGGATGATGGGAATTGTAGTCCCAAAACATCTGGAGGGCTGAGTTTGGGGATGCCTGCCCTTGAGAGGCAGGCCATGTCTTGCAGGCCATGTTTCCGACCCAGTCACCCTTCTTCTCCCTTATAAGCCCTGCTTTGTACCTTCCTTAGTGTTCTTGCTTAGCTTCAATGTGCCCTCATCTTTTACTTGGCCGAGGAGGACAGAGGGTGTGTGCATGTAGAAACTAGCTTATTGTACAAAGGTAAAAAGAGGTATAAGTTTCTTTGGTCAGTTTTGCCCCCAGAAAGTTTCCCAGAAGGGTCTGTGGACCTTGCACTAATAAATGTTTCCTTGCCACTGTCCTGCTGCAAGGAAGATTCTATGATTGCTTTATTATGCTCAGAGATATTAGATATCTGTCATGGGACAACATATAAGGGTGTTTGCCTGTCTGAATCCTTTTAATGGTAGAAGCTGTTAAAAACTGCTGGAAGTTGGAGAAAGCAATTGTTATCCTCCTTTTGGGGCCCAGCCCAGCCTTCAGAATGCATTCCAAGATGGTGGTGCTGCTGAAAAGCCAGCAGTGGACAGCATGGTTGGGTTCTGCTGCTCAACTGACCTCCCTTGGGCTGAGTTGCTGCTGCATATCAGAAGAAGAAGAAGAAGAAGAAGAAGAAGAAGAAGAAGAAGAAGAAGAAGAAGAAGAAGAAGAAGAGTTTGGATTTGATATCCCGCTTTATCACTACCCGAAGGAGTCTCAAAGCGGCTAACATTCTCCTTTCCCTTCCTCCCCCACAACAAACACTCTGTGAGGTGAGTGGGGCTGAGAGACTTCCAAGAACTGTGACTAGCCCAAGGTCACCCAGCAGCTGCATGTGGAGGAGTGGAGACCCGAACCCGGTTCCCCAGATTACGAGTCTACCGCTCTTAACCACTACACCACACTGGCTCTCAGGGGAGAGAGAAGCATAGAATCATAGAGTTGGAAGGGAACACGATGGATGTGATAGTGGTGATGCTGGTGCAGTGAAAACAGACCCACGGAGCCAGTTGACACTCCTGCCAGTGTGTTTGCACTGTGCTGACCCCACTGTTGCCTCATCACTCCCCCTGTGACAGTTCTGATGGATGGCCAAGTTCCATTCAGCACATTAATGCAAAAAAGTCAGCTCCAATAATTTCATATAAAAATTCACCATGAGCAAATGACAGGTGCCTCTGAATAGCAGTTGCTGGAAACAGCAAGAGGGCGAAATGTTGTTGTGCTCATGCCCTGCCTATTGTGGGCTTCTCATTGGCTTCTGTTTGGTCCCTGTGAGAAGATGATGTTGGACTAGATGGGCCATTGGCCTGATCCAGCAGGCACTTATAATACTTAGGTTTAGGTTCATCCTTCTCTCTATCCACTGATGTCCTTCATTTGCCAAATCTGAAAGCTGAGGGCACATAGGTAAGCACCTGTGGTGACTACTCTCTAACTTGAGAAATATTTTACTTCAGAAGTTAAAAAAGATCCCCAAACCAAAGTCATAATACAAAACCTGAGATCCAAGTGCTCTCAAATGCCCTTGTTCAGGAAAGCACTTTGAGGCTTCAGTAGCCAAAGGATCTTCTATTATTGTCTTTACATATGTTGAATATATACGTCCAACTGTTCCCTTCTTTTAAGGACACAACAGACAAAAATTCACCCTTCCATAATATGCCTCAAAAAGAGTTCTTCCCTTTAATGTTCGGTTCCTATTCAAATCTATCTCCTTCATTTCCCCCCTCTCCTCCCCTGTATTTCAAACTACCAATGATTCTGCAGTTTCATCTCTTCAAAATTATTCTAAATTTCTTAAAACCATTTCCTGCAAATGATTTGTCATGTCTATTTCCTTCCTGTATGGGATCTAATGAACAGGCCTAGTTGGCATCAGTGGCATAGGAAGGGCGGGGCGTAGGGGGTGCTCCGCCCCGGGTTCCAGGGGAGGGGGGTGATACTTGGCGGCCCCTCCCGCCACTCCCCGCTGCCCGGCCCCCCATCCATGCTGCTCCATGGACGGATGGGACAGCCCCATGAGCCACCGCTCGCCTGGAGGTTCCCCTGGTCGCTGCAGGAGCAGCAGCACCGGGCAGGATGCACTGCGCATGCCTGTAAATTTCGGGCATGCACATTGCATCCGAGTCGGCGCGCTGCTCCCGCGGCGACCAGGCAAACTGCCGAGCGAGCAATAGCTCGTGGGGCTGCCCTGTCCATAAAGCAGCACGGACGGGGTAGGCCACAAGCCGCCACCCAACTGGCGGCCCGCCCAGTTGTCGCAAGAGCAGCAGTGCTGGGCCGATGGACTGTGCATGCACAGCATTTCCACGCATGCACAGTCTGTCCCGGCGTGCATCGTGATGTCATGACGCACAAGTGATGTTGCGATGCCCCGCCCCCAGGGGTGAGCCTCCACGCGCCGCCCCGGGCGGCACGGAGGCTTCCTCCGCTACTGGTTGGTATAACCATAAATAGAGAGTTCTGGGGCAGGAGTAGCCAGCAGGGAGTGCTCTAGATGTTCGACTACAACCCCCATCAGCCTCAATCAGCATGGCCAACACTCAGGGATGATGGAAGTTATAGGTCAACATCTGTGAGCCCTGCTGTCTGACACTGATTCTGTCTTACACCATCTTCATTTGCCTAAAGCACCACTGTCAGAGAGAAATCCTATGCAAAAGAAGCTGGTATAACTTTAGCTGGTGTAAAGTTACAGCATATCCTAACCCTGTTTGGCAACAAGTCAGGCAGAGGGAAAGCAAGCCTTTAAAACAGTGTTCTGTGCCACATTGTTGGTCATGTGATTGAGCTGATCAGGTTAAGGATCCAGCCAAAGTCAATCAATCAATTTTTTTTTTTTGTAGGCTGCCTTTCCAAAGTTGAAACCATGCTCTAGGTGGCTTGCAACATATAAAAACTGTATTACTGCAAACATAACAAAAGTAGTCATAAACAAACAAAGCCCCCCCCTTTTCTGGTCTTGCCCCTACTATACCCCCTTTTTGGGGAAGGGGGCTTACACTGGTTTGGCTGAGCCAGCTGAAGCCAGGATGAACAAGTCACGCCAGCGCAACCTTAAGATGAGCCAGGATTGGGGACTTATCACTAAGCCCAGCTGAGCCAGAGCTCCTCTGTATCCTGCACTGCTCTGCTCATTCCAGTGGATCTCGCAATGGGATTGTCTGCATACAATGGCATTCGATGCAGTTCATTAAAATGTGCCATTTACAGCTTCCTTTATTAACAGCTGCAAGGGAAAATGCTTTCCTGTAATGTTAACAAGTTTATTGTTAATAATCGAGCTTGAAAAGTGAGATGTCACATTGCAATATCGAAACACGTTACTGGTGAGGAAGAGCAACTGCTAAGTGAACTTTAATTTCTAATGCTTGCTACAGAAATATCATTATGTAGAAAGAGAGAGAGAGAGAGAGAGAGAGAGAGAGGTGCCAGCAATTTCCCTTGGAAGAAAGATTCTTATTTCATTGGTGCAATATGATTATTATTTTGGGGACGAATTGATACACAAAAATAAATATAGCTATCTTTTCAAGGCCAATGTAATAGACTGGAATTTAAATTATTCCACTGAAATATTAGTTACCTTGTGTAATTTCTAATACAAAACTTGCTCTGTTCTATAACAGCATCATTCTAAGTTCCTTCTGCCTTCGTACGTAAATCCAGCACTGAGGAAAATATATAATAAACATATCCTATCCTAGCATCAATTCGCACCCCGACAAAGAGGGGTCTCTTAACAAGTCTCCGCAGTCTAAACAAATTACAGCTCACAGAATTGTTTTGGGGGAAGCCATGACAGCTTAAAGTGGCACCATAGTGCTTTAAATATATGGTGTGAATGTGTCCTGAGGGGCTTCAATGTCCAGACTTCCTGAATAGTGGAAACGGCATACCGTCCAACATTCTGCCTCCTTCCCAAAGCCCAGTAAGAAGAAGAAGAAGAAGAGTTTGGATTTGATATCCCGCTTTTCACTACCCGAAGGAGTCTCAAAGCGGCTAACATTCTCCTTTCCCTTCCTCCCCCACAACAAACACTCTGTGAGGTGAGTGGGGCTGAGAGACTTCAGAGAAGTGTGACTAGCCCAAGGTCACCCAGCAGCTGCATGTGGAGGAGTGGAGACACGAACCCGGTTCCCCAGATTACAAGTCTACCACTCTTAACCACTACACCACACTGGTTCTCCCACACCACACTGGCTCTGCGTGGCTTTGGGACAGAAGCAGGAGGGATCTGACAGGGTGTGAGAGCAGGACTTGTCAATGTCGCTCATTTGGATCACTGCAATGTAGGCTCTGAACTTTCCACTCTGAGTGACATCCCACCTCTGGCCCCTATTGACTATGAATGTGTGCCCACCTTGATCATATCTTGCACGTAATTGTTTACAAAACTGTCACCTATGTGAGCGGAATAAGTATACCTCTTTTTTGTTCCCAAATGTAACGACAGCTTTGGAAATGGAAACACCTTTCTCGGTCTAACCCTAGGATGTTTCACACCATCCACTCAGCCTGTTATCAGATCTCCAAGTCGTATTGATTTTAAGGCTTCCTGCTTGGTTAAGCAAATTGCTACAGACCCAAAATTAGCAGCGTAAGAAAAGCTGCAAAGGATGCTGCAGTTGCTATAAATCCAACTGTTGGTACTTAAGGTTGCTTTCACTGCTGTTATATGTATGTAGCTCTGAAATGTTTGTTTTAAAAGAACAAGCTGTTACTGGTGCCGTTAAATACTTAACACCGAAAAGCTCTTGGCAACAAGGTAGATAAGCTAATGTGCTTGCTTTGGAGGAGAAAAACACACAGAGAGAATTTACAAGTGATTGAAAATATTTTAATTCCATTTTTTGCCATGCTTCTAGTTTTTTGTGTTGTTGTTGTTGTTGTTGTTGTTAAAGGTAGGGGGAAGCTGTCTCCCTTTGCTTCTGGGCACATGTAACAACTTTCTGTGGGCCATATACCCAGGGGTGGCCCATCTAGTTTTGCCGCCTGAGGTAAAAAGGGAGAAATAACAGCCCTGCCTCTGCCACCACCCCACCACAGTCTCACTTTCTGGAGCCATGCAGCAGTAATGTCTGGTGAGATCACATTGAACTCTCACAAGATCTCACTGTATGGCACCCACCACGTGAACCCATTGGCGGCAGGGGTAAGTGGGACGGCCGCAGGGGCACTGCCCTTTGGGATTCCACCACCCGAGGCAGCTGTTTCAGTCCGCCTCATGGGCAGGCCAGCCCTGCATATATCAGTGGTGGGCAAGGCTGGGTGCAAAAATGGGCAGAACAATGGATGTCATCATTACCTTTCTACAGTAAGCTATAATGCAGCACAGCAAAAACTGAAGCTTTCCACACATGCTCCCCCCCCATACACATTTCTCCATTATTCTTCCAACCAAAGAAGAGTTCTAGGACACATTCCAATCGGACAAAAGCACTCGAAGAGGGGATGCAGCCTGCAGAGTCCTGAAGGCCAAACTGAGAGGTCTGGGGGACAACGTTTGTCCCCATGTTTGAGGTTCTCCAACCCATCTTTACTTTTTCAACCGGGGAAGAATCTATATAGCTCATTCCACTTTCAATGTCTTTACCCTGATTTGTAAATTGCTCATCTTTGCCACACACCACAAAAAAATGCATAAGACAATTGAAATCAATATTCTAACTATTTATCTATCTATAGAATACATTGAATTTATGTCCTGTTAAATATTTATTGTTTCAGCCATCTGTCAGGAATGATTTGATGGTGTTTCCTGCTTGACAGGGGGTGGGACTGGATGGCCCTTGTGGTCTCTTCCAACTCTATGATTCTAAAAACATTATGTGGTCAATCCTATGGAGCAAAAGCCATAAGGATGAGCAGCTTAGGACACAGTGGAACTCCAACTCGGCTAGCATTAAGTCTTTGGCTCAGACAATGATATGCTAGCATAATTTGCTCGTCCGTCCTGAACTGGTACTCAGCTGGCTGAAGTGAAGCAATTGAACAAACCAAATATAAGTGTTCCAAGGGTCTGGTGGGGATGGGACCAGAGGGGTATGAAAGGTATAAGTTTTAGGTAGACAGCATGCTGTATTTGAATGCATTGTATTTAAAATGCTGTAAATGGACGTTTTACCTTAGGTAAGAAGTTTCACTCTGGCAAAAGTGTCAGAGAAGGCTGGTTTTTTTTCCATTTCAGTGAGCTAAAATAATTGATGACTCATCACTGGAAACAGGAACTGTAGAGCTCTCATAGGAGGAAGCTGAAACTTAATAATCCAGTGTGTGCTTGTTGAAGATGGCTTGCAGCAGCTGCTGTTTCAGAGAAGCAATGATCAACAAACTTAGGATCTTTCTGGGACCAGAGAGAGGAAGGTTTACTGAACTGCATAAAGTACTGAACCACATTGCTTGTTTGCAATGTGTGGCTTTGTGGTGTTTATCTTATTTAAACTAGTATTTAAGAATGTTTTGCTGTAAAGCATTGAAAACTCATCCTTGTGATGGAGAGAATTCATTTCTACATAAGGTCCAGATCACTGAACAACTTTATCGAGGGAGATTTAGCCAGGTTAGTCATGTGACCTGGCAACGCAATGTGGAACACTATTTTACATATGCCAACTTTGCTGCCACATAAACCCGGACAACACCATTACTGGTCCCAACAACATCAAACATACCATCTCAGGACTATTTAATTGCTCATCTTCCAACATTGTGTATGCAATCAAATGCCAACAGTGCCCTTCAGCTCTCTATATTGGACAAACAGGCCAAACCCTACGCCAAAGGATAAATGGACATAAATCTGATATCAGGAATCACAAGACAGAGAAACCAGTAGGAGAACACTTCAATCTCCCAGGACATTCTATAAAAGATCTCAAAGTAGCTGTCTTAATACAAAGAAATTTCAGAAATAGACTGGAAAGAGAAGTGGCTGAATTACAACTAATCACCAAACTTAAAACCACGGAGAAACCTGGTCTGAACAAAGACATTGGATTCTTATCTCATTATACATAACAAAGCTATCTTTAGCCATCTCACCACTTGCCTTTCCCTGCAAGACTAATTACAGCCGTTAAGAGTCGTCAACAGGTTTTCCACACCTATCAGCTGATCACCCATTCCCACCACCCTTCTGAGCAATACCCCTCCCCACTCCCTCACTATATTTAAGGATCTGGTGACTTCTGTTTCAGTGTATCTGAAGAAGTGTGCATGCACACGAAAGCTCATACCAGGAACAAACTCAGTTGGTCTCTAAGGTGCTACTAGAAAGAATTTTCGATTTTGTTTTTACATATTTAAAATATCTTAAAAATGAATCCAACAAAGATTCAGACTGAGAAAGATCTGTGCTTAAAGGCTTGTTGGGAGCACCTGTTTCCCAAACAGTAGTACCTTGGTTCTCGAACTTAATCCGTTCCGTCTCCCAAAACTGTTCGATAGCCAAGGTGCGGCTTCTGATTGGCTGCAGGAGCTTCCTGCACACATCGGACAGACGACTTCCAAAAAACGTTTGCAAACCGGAACACTGTACTTCCGGGTTTGCGGCATTCAGGAGCTGATTTGTTCGACAACTAAGCCATTTGAGACCAAAAAAGAAAACAACAGAATACCACTAGTAATCACATACAGCTCCCAAGTTGAAACAGTACAACGCATCAACAGAGATCTACAACCTCTCCTAGACAATGACAGTTCTCTTTCTCAAGCTCTGGGAGGAAGACCCTTCATCGCCTACAGAAAGCCACCCAATCTTAAACAACTCCTCACTCACAATAATACAACAACAGGACTCAACATGGACACTCGTACCAGAGCCTGCAATAAACCCAGATGCCAACTTTGCTGCCACATACACCCACACAACACCATTACTGGCCCCAGCAACATCAAACATACCATCTCAGGACTATTTAATTGCTCATCTTCTAACATTGTGTATGCCATCAAATGCCAACAGTGCCCTTCAGCTCTCTATATTGGACAAACAGGCCAAACCCTATGCCAAAGGACAAATGGACATAAATCTGATATCAGGAATCACAAGACAGAGAAACCAGTAGGAGAACACTTCAGTCTCCCAGGACATTCTGTACAAGATCTCAAAGTAGCTGTCTTAATACAAAGGAATTTCAGAAATAGACTGGAAAGAGAAGTTGCTGAATTGCAACTCATTGCCAAACTCAAAACCACGGAGAGACCTGGTCTGAACAAAGACATTGGATTCTTATCTCATTATACATGACAAAGCTATCTTTAGCCATCTCACCCCTTGCTTTTTCCTGTAAGACCAATTGCAGTCGTTAACAGTTGTCAACAGGTTTTCCACACCCATCAGCCAATCACCCATTCCCACCACCCTTCTGAGTCATACCCTTCCCCACTCCCTCACTATATATAAGGTTCTGGTTACTTCTGTTTCAGTGTATCTGAAGAAGCTCATACCAAGAACAAACTTAGTTGGTCTCTAAGGTGCTACTGGAAGGATTTTTTTCTAATTTTTTATTTTTGTTTTGACTATGGCAGACCAACACGGCTACCTACCTGTAACTGGAGCCATTTGAGAACCGTTTGAGATACCGCCGTACTTCTAAATACTAATCTTTGCTGCAACAATTTTTAAGCAACTAAACAGTAAGACTGCATTCCACATGCTCTTGGTCTGCTGCAATTGTAAACTTAAAGGCATTACTAAGTAGTCTTCTTCCTTCCCCTCCTCTTCAATATAGAGCAGAAAAAAATATGATATTATATTCTGGGCTGGATCTAATATTGTGTCTTTGGAGGGTGTTTCCCTCTGTGCCTCCAAAATGAGATTTCCCTCATTATTTATCTGTGTCTCATTTTACATTGCAGGGAGGGTGAAATAAACCCTTTTCCTTAAAAAAAAAAAAAATCCTTCCTTTTACCAATTATCCAGAGCAGCAAAGCTGACCTTTCTGCTAGCCTGTAAGTCACCTAAGATTATTGGATCAGTTGCTACATATGCTAATTTAGCTAACATTAGCTGTCAACAAAAATGAAGGTTCTGTGGAATTTTAATGTATATTTATTGTTTTTTTATAATGCAGTTTTACTCTCTGTAGTGTCATTCTGATATTGCTTTTGTATTTCATTATTTTTAAACAAGAATTTATGGCAGTGAAAGCTAATATGAAAAGAAGTAATTGGATTTGAATATAATTGCAGTGTGGTTTCTGCCACCCAAAATGTCATAACTATCATTAAAGAGAGGAGATATTAGGCACTATCTCGAGAAATGTGCCACTAGCTATATGAACCAAACATGGCCTGAGACTTACAGCTTCCCCCTTGCACATCAATCCACACTTGAAATGGAGGGAGAGCTTCCGAAGAAATTAGGGATGTAGTACTGGAGTCTTTTTCTCCTCCTCCTCCTCCTCCTCCTCCTCCTCCTCCTCCTCCTCCTCCTCCTCCTCCTCCTCTTCTTCTTCTTCTTCTTCTTCTTCTTCTTCTTCTTCTTCTTCTTTAAAGTACACAAGCCAGATAGGTTTGCACAAGCCTCCGGGCTTATCTAAGTCATCTCTTTAAATTGTAATCTTTATATTACGTGGGAGATTACTGATAGTTTGCTGGCGAATGTATGTAAGTCTCAGTTTGTGCTTGTTCATGTGAACACCTCAGAAATCTGTATGCACATTTGCCACATCAACAGGAGAGTTTTAATATTCCCCTAGCAACAAATGTTCCCTAGTTTGAACATTTCCCTAGGGATAAACTACAAAGAGAAGTCAGAAACTTTTTGTACATAGTTCAGTTATGAAGCATAGCAGTTATGTAGATTGTGACCATTGTACAGGCAATATGCATGTACACTGAGGATGTGACCATCCATAAGTCTTTGGGCTACAGCTCCTGCCGTCTCTGACTATCAGTCAGGGTGGCTGGGCCTGCTGAGAATTGGAGTCCAAAGAGGAAAACAGTTCACTTTCACATAGAAAAAAATATTCCAATGCCTTTTGTATGTTGAAAATGCTATTCGCAGCATAGACAGGCTCCTTTAGTTTCTGGGGCAAGCTGGAAGGGCATGCATCACTAATAATTTATTGTTGCTTGCAATTTATTTATTTATATTTTTGCCTGAGGCTGCAATCTTATACCTGCTACATCGGAGTAAGTCCCATTGGACTCAATGGAATGCTTATGAATAGACATTTATAGGGTTGCAGTGTAAGTGAAAATTCAAGGTGACTTTGATGCTCCTTGTTTTGGGAAACAACTGAACATTTCTTTTTCTTTTTTTTAAGTTCTAATAATATCAGTAATCAAAGTGGGGCAGAATCGGGTGGGATGCTATCTCACTTCCTTTCAGGTACATAAACCAACCCACTTTTCCTTCAACAAGGCAAACCCCATTAATGTTCTGTTTGCCTAAATTGAAGCAAAACCATCCCATTCCATTCCATTTTCTCTCCTTCTCCCCTCTCCCCTCCAATTTTGGTGCACTGAATAGGACTAATGAACTTTCTTGGGTCATTTGCATCTGGACATGTTTGCCAGATACTTGCTAGTCCACTGATAACTTTGGAGGCTCTGGATGCAAGCTTTGTGCTGCATTTGCAGATTCCCTTTGTCATGAGACCATTGCCATGGTGATAGGGCTAAAGATAGAAGCAGCATGAAAGTGTTTAATGGGCTGCGCTTTCCTTTCTGCAAGATAGAACGCAATGGAGATGGGAATCAGCAAATTGGGGTTCGCTACAGCAATAATATGCACTAGTGATTGTACATTTCCCATGGAGATGAAGGAAGGAATATCTGAGTGAAGCGGATGACAATGGATGCATGTCCTATCTGAGGTCTGGTTTTTACAAACATCAGATGAGGTGACGGAGTAACCAAATTGCAGTGTACTTCTTCAAATTGCAAGCTCATCTTGGAAGGGGGGGGGGAGTAAATCCTAAAACAGGGCAGGACACGAGAACCTCCTCTCCACACACCTCTCTGTCTTTGCAAATAATAATAATAATAATAATAATAATAATAATAATAATAATAATAATTTATTTGTACCCCGCCCATCTGGCTGAGCTTCCCCAGCCACTCTGGGCGGCTCCCAAACGAATGTTAAAACAATGCAGCATTAAATATTTAAAAACGTCCCTAAAGAGGGCTGCCTTCAGGTGTCTCTTAAAAATAGGATAGCTGCTTATTTCCTTGACATCTGATGGAAGGGTGTTCCACAGGGTGGGCGCCACTACCGAAAAGGCCCTCTGTCTGGTTCCCTGTAACCTCACCTCTCGCAATGAGGGAACCACCAGAAGGCCCTCGGCGCTGGATCTCAGTGCCCGGGCTAAATGATGGGAGTGGAGACGCTCCTTCAGGTATACAGGACCGAGGCCATTTATGGCTTTAAAGTAGTCTGATCTCAAACAGTGGAGCCATCTGAGGGAAAGGATGTTTTTTTTGTGACTGAATTATAGGTTCAGATTTCTTTTCTTTTCTTTTAACTAGTCCTAATTTTTACTTCATTGTATGGTGGACACAATGTAAATATCAACATATTGTATTATGAATGATTTCAGATCAACTTTGTAAAACTGTTGTCCACTGTTAAACTCTTGATTTTAATTGGAGTGAACTATATATTGAAATATAGATATAGGTAGGAGCCCTCCCTTTTTAAAAAAAAAACAAAAACAAAAACAAAAAAACTCTCATCTTTTACATTTGATGTGTTCTAATCAAATTGGGTTATTTAATTACCACAATTATCAAATTAGTGAAACATAACCAAATGCTTTCCTTATTACCTAATGCTCACAGGACACTTTAATTGCCAGTTTATTTACATATTTGGGAGCCGCAGTACTGAATTATTTACACTCAGACTGCCTCTTGTTGAACTTGCCTATGGTACTGATTGAGGTAATTTCAAAATTTAATGCGAGAAGTTTATACTGCGGTGAAAAATGAAAGCCCAGCAGAATAAGAAGGATGGGAATAAAGCCATTAATTATGGATTTAGAGTGCACTGTACAAGAAATGAATTACAAATCTGGGTTCTAAGCTCACTAGACTAAGCAAAAGGGAATGAAGCGCCTTTTGGATGCATTGGCTTGTTTAGAGTCAGAAAGAATGGTGTAGGAATACCAGAACATGTAATGCAAGTGGCAGTGACAACGGCTTGGGAAATAGGAGTCTGTGGCCTACCTACACAGGTGTAGGTGGGGTTGTTGGCTGAGGGCAGTAGTCAATTCCCATGTCCTGTCAGTGCAAGGATTTCTGCTTTGACATTGGGACTCTCTGCCCTTCTCTTACCCTCCCCAAAGACATTCATAGAATCATAAAGTTGGAAGAGACCACAAGGGCCATCCAGTCCAGCCCCCTGCCAAGCAGGAAACACCATCAAAGCATTCCTGACAGATGGCTGTCAAGCCTCTGCTTAAAGACCTCCAAAGAAGGAGACTCCACCACACTCCTTGGTAGCAAATTCCACTGCTGAACAGCTCTCACTGTCAGGAAGTTCTTCCTAATGTTTAGGTGGAATCATTTGACAAAGTTGTGGTGAAACCAAAAACAGATTTGAATCTGAGTAGTGTACAGTTATTGGGGCACGAATCCACACAAGAAATTGCGACAGTCAGTGACTCCTTCTGAACCAAAACAAACATTTAGGTGCTAATAAAGCTGAAATGTTTGGTGCCCACTGTTTCTTTGCAATGGGGAAGTATAGGCAGAGATCCAGAACAGGTGGGGAAGAACACAAGCTTTCTCCCTGCAGAGAAGCATCGGTCACAGCAGGGACCCCTCCAGAACCAAAGTAAGATATTTTCTTCAGTTTAGTGAGGTGTTAACTATTTGTAAAATAGCAATGCTTAAGTGCCCACAGACTCTTTGCTAGGGTGGAAGATGGCAAGCAAAAGCAAAATGTGGTCACACACCCCATTGCCTGTCATTGCACATGGCCCCATGACTTCTTAGCAGCCCCATAGGTCTAGTGGGGGGGTGCGGGTGGCGCTGTGGTCTAAACCACTGAGCCTCTTGGGTTTGTCAATCGGAAGGTTGGCAGTTCAAATCCCCGCGACAGAGTGAGCTCCCGTTGCTCTGTCCCAGCTCCTGCCAACCTAGCAGTTCAAAAGCAGGCCAGTGCAAGTAGATAAATAGGTACCACTGTGGTGGGAAGGTAAACATCGTTTCTGTGCGCTGTGGCACTCATCATGGTGTTCTGTTGCGTCAGAAGCGGTTTAGTCATGCTGGCCACATGACCCGGAAAGCTGTCTGTGGAAAGCTGCCGGTTCCCTCAGCCTGAAAGCAAGATGAGCACCGCAACCCCATAGTCACCTTTGACTGGACTTAACCATCCAGGGGTCCATTACCTTTTTTTCCCCTTTAGGTCTAGTGTGTACCAGATGCAACTGTGTACTTTATGTATAAATAAATCCAAGGTGCTGGATCCAGAGTTAAGTATGAATAGGAGGGTTGGTGGTAGCTGTCTTTCCTTCTCCTTCCTGCCTTTGGCAGCCCTCTATCCCTTAAAAAAGCTCCGCTGAAGATTGAGGATCAGGTACCTTGCTCAATGAAGTGGTGTTGGTTTCTCAGTGCCCCAGTGAAGCATTTTCAGGAGGCTGCCATAGGGAGGAGAGTCCTTACAGACTTACAGACAAGCTTCTTACTGACATGACGCATGAATTGATCCAATCCATAAAACAAAACAAATGATCTCGTTTATTTTAACTGGAGGATTGGTGCTGCTTCGCCTCTTTTATTTTCCTTTCTTTAAGCACCTTACATTTTTGGCTCGCCTGATTTGTATTTATAGCCAGGCATGGCAGTACAAAATGTATATATATTAACTTTTCAAAAGTGATAAATGTCCTTTAGGTAGTTTTCTGTAGTGGAATAGGTCACCTAGAAAGAATGAGCTGGCTAGAGAAACAGATGCTCGTCAAGAATATTCATATTTAAGACTATTCATATCAACCCTAAATAGTACCCCTGACACAGTATGGTGTAGTGGCTAGAGTGTTGTACTAGGCTTTCAGAGACCACAGTTCAAATCCTCACTCAGTCATGAAACACTCTCTGGATGACCTTGGGAAACTCACCGTTTCTTAGCCAAACTTACCTCCCAGAGTTGTTGTGAGGAGAAGATTGGAAGGGGGATAACCATGTGCCCCACCTTGAGTTCTTTGGGGGAAAGATGGGCTGTGAACACAACAGCTAAATCTCCATCCATAATCCTGTGAAAAGCCTCAGAATTCCTCAAAGCCAGTTTTATCTGCTTCAGTGAAAATGACGTCAGAGGAGTCAACAGAAAAGTTTACTTGAGGAACAATGACCCTTCTCTCCATTACTTTCTAAAATATCTGTGAAATGTATCAAATGAGATTTGTGTCTTAACTATGCCCCCCCCCACATTTCTGCAGGATTAAAATAAATGGCAGGCCTTTGTTTGTTGCATCTATTGTTATTTAAAATATTGTGCTGTTTCTGAAGGATTAGTGTCATCAGAAGTGTTTTTTTGTTTCAAGTATCTTTCAGTTGGAAACAGAAACAGCCTTTGAGGAAGGTAGCTTATCCCCCATTTAAAAAGGTAAAAGACCCCTGACAGTTAAGTCCAGTCACGGACGACTCTGGGTTTGTGGCGCTCATCTCACTTTACAGGTTGAGGGAGCCGGTGTTTGTCCGCAGACAGTTTTTCCGGGTCATGTGGCCAGCATGGCTAAGCTGCTTCTGGCGCAACGGAACACTGAAACCAGAGCATCACATGGAAATGCTGTTTACCTTCCCGCCAGAGTGGTACCTATTAATCTACTTGCACTTTTGACATGCTTTCAAACTGCTAGGTTGGCAGGAGCTGGGACTGAGCAACGGGAGCTCACCCCGTCACGGGGATTCAAACCGCTGACCTTCTGAACAGCAAGCCCAAGAGGCTCAGTTGTTTAGACCACAGCGCCACCCACGTGCTTATCCCCTATTTACATCACTTCAAATGAGAAATAATATGTTGCCCATGCCCAGAAATAGTTTATTTGGTTTTAACCTGCATTTTGAGCCCCATGGTAGAAAACAATTTAGAAAGAGAAGTTTGTCTTGAGATGTTTAGCAGGAGACTCTACATTTCCCCTCCTCTTATCTAAAGTAGAGGGTCCTCATTTACATAATGAATGTAATCAATCTGACCAAGATCAATTTGATAAACTTTGCAGCCTATGTGCCTTGTAGAAGGAATAGTTAGGGGAAGAACTTCGTCTGAAATCCTGGAGAACTGCTGCCAATCAATGTAGACAATGCTTGATAGACCAGTGGCCTGATAGCAGTCTATCTTCCTAATCAACAAGTTCACCTCCATTAATAGATGGCCTTCCTGCATCCTGCAATCTAAGGATCCCACAGATAAACGAAACACAGCCAGACTTTAACATCCCCCATCTCACCCCATTTCCACTCCTGGTGCCTTCTCACTCCCTTCCTTCCCTAGTAAGCAAAAAGATACAATAGAATGTGTCTATTCTAATATCGCAAAACAGAAGTCATTTGCATTCTTGCAGGCTTACAACCCAAACCAGATAATGTCTTTGAAGGAATGCTCCAAGTTTCTTTTACTTTGTGCATTTTACACAATTAGAGACTGAGTTATAATTATCTTGAATAAAAGGAGATTGAACAGCTTAAGACATATTACATGAGGCTGATTAAAGGTTCTCCTGAAAGAGTTTATTTAGGAGAAACAGAGCAGAAGAAATTTGAAATGGATTGTGTGCAATACATTCTCTGCATAAATATAGCAAGGGAGCCAGTAACTTTTGGACTTGAAACTGCAACTAACTTTTCTGTTCAACTTAGCACCTTTATTTAACAAGCAATGCAAATCTTCATCCTGCCTGTGCACTGCTTTAAACTAGGGTGTGCCCTACCGTACTGGGGACATCGGAAGGCAGTCCTCAGTTTGAAGGTTGTTCTGGAGGAGATGTGGTTCAGTGGTAAAGCATCTGTTTTCCAGACAGAAGGTTCCAGTTTCAATCCCCAGTATCTCCTGGTAGGGCTGCGAGATCCTCCTGCTTAAACCTCTGGAAAGGCAAGTGCCAATTAATGTAGCTAAAAATTAGCTAGATAGACTAATGACCTGACTCAGTATAAGGCAGTTCCTATATTCCTGTGCAGGAGTCATCTATGTACAGGGATGCCCAGTCCAAGTCTGGCTTAAAATTAAATAAGAATTAAATTAAATAATAAATTAAATTAAATAATAAGAGCGATCAGAGACCATGAAGTTGACCATCTCTAGTGACACAGGTCACTTGATCAGAGTCTTCCCCACTAACAAGATGCACTGTATTTCTATTTAAATTAGAATTATTTTAAAATTATAGTCATTATTCAACATTGCTGGCATGCGGTGAATGGTCTGGATTTCAGACCGCAATGGCGGGCAAAAGCTAAATCTACCCCAATGCTATGGTCTCAATCTGCAGGCCCTGACTATTTCAGAAATGAAAATCATGTACCCAAAGACAAACCTCATGATCATCATGACTTATAGCTTGGCCCTCAGTGAAGACCCTCCAAGTGTCCCTGTTTTCCAAGGTCAGTCTTGGATTTACAGAAGCCATCTCAGTTTCTGACTTCATCCCAGGATGTCCCGCTTTTCCTTAGTTATGCGACCACCGAGCCAAGGAGATAAGTAACTATACAACCTTTAGGAGACATCTGAAGGCAGCCCTGTATAGGGAAGTTTTTTTAAAAAAAAATAAAAATAAAAATAATGTTTTACTATGTTTTTAGATATGTTTGAAGCCACCCAGAGTGGCTTGGGCAACCCAGTCAGATAGGTGGAGTATAAAATTATTATTATTATTATTATTATTATTATTATTATTATGGACATCTGTATTTTCAGTGGAAAAATGTTGGAGGGTATGTCAATGTCATTATAATAAGCAGAATGAATAGGCTCCAGCATATTTGAATCCAAGTCCTTAATGGAATAGCAAATGAATAAGTAATATTGTCATGTTGTATTGTACACATACTTGCCTGAATTTGTAACATCTGAGCTGCCAAAAGGAGTCATCGGCAGAATGTCTGTTGCACCTGAGCCCTCTAACCGCATGTACAAGAAAAATAATCACGGTTAATCAAATAACCTGATATGCCTGCTGCTCTCCAAATTGTGTCTGCTCCAAACCTGGTGCCAAAAGAAGGGCCAGGAATTAGAAATGTCTGCCTGGAGGAGACCCAAATATTATTTTCTCATCCAGTAAGAGAATGAATGAGACTCAATTAAAATAAGGAGATTTAAGAAGAAATTTGACAAGAGGTAGCTACTAAACCTTGGCAAGAGGTTGAAAGAGCACATTTTATGACCAGAAGCCCACAAATGTGCTTGCCAAGTCACAACTGGCAACCATTTTTTTTTTTTTTTTAATATGGTGGATACCTGTTCTTGCACAAAGAGGTGGGAACTCATCTCTGGGCGTTGGTAACACTCAGAAGCAGTAAGAAGTTTTGCTTCTGAATATATCAAAGATACAGTGGAACTGGAAACCTGGGCTCCTGCATGTCTCCTGAGCTTTGAACATGTGAGAAGAGAAGAAGTTCATTCCTGGTTTTGTGCTGGACCTTGGAAGCATTTAGAAGCAACTCCACACTTTCTGAGTGCCACCAAAGCCCAGCACAAAATTCACCACTGAATGTCTTGGCTTACCTTCTCCCTCTGTGTGAGCAACCATGACCCACCTGCCGGGAAGCTGGCGTAGTAACTTTGCCCTCACCCAAAGTTCTAATTCTGTGTGTTTGCAAATATTTCTGGAAGACGGAAGTCATTTCCTGTTTTCTAGATTAACACAACATATCCTGGCACTGTTCCCAGTGCCATGTCCCCATGTCACAACAGTGAGTTGAGCGTATACACTTACAACACGGTGCCTGCGTGTGAACAAGGGTCCTGATTCCCCAGAGAGCCTACAGGATTTTCCCGCCTTTGCAACTTTCTTAAATAATAAATTAAAACTGCTCATATTTACTGTTCTATTATACAGAATCTCATTACAGCCCCTTTTATCTACCAGTTATGATTAATTAAGGCTCTTTCTCAAATGTTCTTCCCACTTGTCACGCATGTTGCTTTATTTTGTACCTTATTTAAATGGTGCTAAAACTGCTTTGAAGTTTTCCACTAATTTAAACTAAAGCACCACTGTGTAGTGTGGTAAGTGTTTATTCTTTGTACGCTGCAAAATTCATTTTTTTATTTCCAGTTTTGTCTTTGATCCCGCTTTGAAAAGTTTTATTTTTTTAATATAATTAAAATACTTTTTTAAACAATGAGTAATAAACCATTAATTTATAATCAATGATACTTACAGACGAGAGAATGATAAATTGGAGTAATGGAGCTGTGTGTGCTTCATTAATTAAACACTGGCAAAAAAGCAGCATGATTATACACTATAAAAATACTTCAAACTTTGTGAGCAGAAAGTTTCAGTTCAGGTGGATTCAGCTAATTACCATATTCAAACTTCAGGGGTTTTTTTTTTAATCCATTATTACAATCTTACAGTGTAATCCAGATCTGCTGGCTAGAGTTAAGATGGGGTAGAAGTGCTTGTCTGCCTCTGCAGGAAGGCAGATATGTCACATCCCCATGCAAGTCCAAGATACACCACATATCTAGTTATATTTAGTTGTATTTACCATACAGTATATTGAATTTAAAAATAATGGTCAGCCCCCAAGGAGCTACTTCAAGTATGGCAGGGATGGTTAACTTTTGGCCCTCCAGATGTTGCTGAACTTCAGCTCCCATCACCCATCACCAGCCATTCACCATGCTTACTGGGTTGATGGGACATATAGCTCAGTAAGATATGGAGGCCCAGAGATTCCATACATCTGAAGCATGGAAATGGTTTATGCATTCTCAGTGAGCTTTTGAATTCCCTATTAGAATATTCAACCCCTCTAAAGACAATACCATAGTTTCCATAGTAATACGTCATGTTGCATAGAATGGGAGCCCCTCAAAAACCCTTTCCCAAATTGTTTCCTTCCTAACACACAGTAACCAACATTCAAACATTCTGCTCAAAAATAGCCATGGCAGTTCCCAGACAGAGTGGTTTTTCTTACCTCTGATACCTTGTGCACAATGATTATGTTAAAGCAAAGCATAATCCACAATTCAGCAGTAATTGGTAGAGAAATTTCTGATACAATAGGCTCCAGACTGCCAGCTCAATTGCTAGTCTTTCTGGTATAATGGGAATGGGATCAGGATGCATCAATAACAACAGAATGAGAAGAGGGCATTAACAGAACCATTAATATGAAACATTAGAAATGATCCATCTGTTTAACACACCACTCTTTTGAATTTAGAAAATGAAACTGTGTGACTGCATTAAAGATGAGGTCAGGATAGTCATAATGTCTTTACAAATTCCAGAACATTAACTCCTGGTAAAGAGCTGCTAAACTGTCATGCTTGATAGCCATTTGCATTCAGGCAGAAAACCCAGAATAAATTGGCGGCTATACAATGTGCTTCTCAACCTCCTAGACAGCTAATGGCTGACCTTTGGAATGTGTCGCCAATTACTAGAAATGCTTAACAGTCATTTTATGGCACATTTTTCAGATACACTATCTCAAATAAAGATTTATGTTCTGTATACAAGAATTTCTTAACACTTTTTGTCCATAAAAAAGCCAGATTGCAGCAAGAGAATACATAAAAACTATGTCCATATTAAATAAACAGAATTTTGCATCTCTTGATGAATGGCATTAAATAAGCCTTTTGACGGATATTACATAAAGATATGGAGGGTGGTCTTTTGTTACGACAGAGACACTGTGTGTCCAAATGTGATTAAGAGCCCTGAAGAAGAATGCACAACATTTGCCAGGGCAATGCCAGACTTTATAATGAATATATTTGACATCAAATATATTGTTGGTCTCTGAGGTGCTACTGGGAGAGGGGTGGGAATAAATTTGTTTTTATTTTGTTTCGAATATGGCAGACCAACATGGCTACCTACCTATATTTGAGATCAAGCATGAATGGTCCAGCTCCCCATCTTTCCATACATCCATATAATATCTATACTATTTCCCCTTATTTCACCTGATTGTAAGCAGAGACATAATAAAACATACTGGAAATTCCACAACTTTGAATGTGCAAGGAACATTGGTTTTTGGCAAGTCCAAGGATGTCTTCCTTAATTTATTTTTTCATCAGTGTTGCTCACTTCATTGAAAGAGGGGAGGGAGTGGAATCATGAGAGGAACAAATGTTGAGAGAAGAAAAATGCCCCTAGTTAATCAAGAGCTCTTTGTAATTGGTGCTACGTTGCACAGCCCCAACCTGTTAAGTGGGAAGATAAGTTTATATTGATGTGGTCGTGATGGGGAAGAGTGGGATGAAGGCAAAGAGTTGGGGGTGTTACTTGGGTTTGAGAAGGCCTTTGATTTCCTACAGTAGCTCAACATGTGAATAATCAACCCAACACACTTTCACTATTCTCTTGTCCATCCTGAAAGAAAAGAAATCATAGGGTTGTAGCCAACACGGCTGCTCTGCTCACACAGCAGACTTTTGCTTGTGTAACAATCCTCTCCTCAGCAGGGGGAGACATGGGGAGAGGAGAGGGGTAAGCTGCATTGAAGAAGAGGAGGAGGAGGAGGAGGAGTTTGGATTTGATATCCTGCTTTATCACTACCCAAAGGAGTCTCAAAGCAGCTAACATTCTCCTTTCCCTTCCTCCCCCACAACAAACACTCTGTGAGGTGAGTGAGGCTGAGAGACTTCAGGGAAGTGTGACTAGCCCAAGGTCACCCAGCAGCTGCATGTGGAGGAGCGGAGATGCAAACCCGGTTCACCAGATTACAAGTCTACCGCTCCTAACCACTACACCACACCGGCTCATTGCATGAGCATAACTCAATTCATTCAGTATTGGGGTCCACTGGTGGAGGAAGAGGGGGGCAGGGGGAGTGCTCCACCCCCGGCACCAGCATCCTGGTGGGGTGCCATCATGGCTGCCCCTCCATGCTGGGCGCCAAGCCCCCCACAGGTAGCACATCACGCCCCTAGGACACGCGCCACGCCCCTTGGAATGTGCACCACTCCCCTGCAGGTGATGTGCCATACCCTGCTGGAATGTGTGCCAGCCATGCCCCCGCCTGCTTTCCGCATCTGCTGCCGGAGCAAGAAGCTCCGCCACTCTTGGGGGCATCCCATGGGTTTAGCTGACTGGCTAGTTTGTTCTTACTAAGAGTACTGAACACACAATCCATCCCTTCTTCTTTTCCCTTGTGGATTACACATGCAACTCTCACTCCATATTGTCAGAAGTAAGACAATGAGTTTATATGGTACCCTTATTAATTGCTCCAGTGTACTAATACCAACAGGCGCTATGCTGGCAAGGAGGCTTGGATGCTGTTAAGAGGAGATGGGAATTGACAGATCATCCCAAACATGAACAAGATAAACTGTAATTAAAGTGGCACATACTGTACGTTACTTCTTGGAACTTTAAAGAGTATTTTAAATTACTTCTTGATTCAAAAAAGCTGCCTAATTAATCAGAAAGACATCACACTGAGAGTCATGGCAAAGTCAAAAAGAGTAATTGTCATTGTTGTTAGAGAATCGACATTGTATCACTCACAAGTGCTGAGGCACCTGTTTGATATGCCACAGGAATTCCTCGATTCACCCTCTTCCTTATTCTATTAGAAATAAAACCATTTTAAGTTGGGGGGGGGGGGGAACAGGATGGGGACAGACAACCAAAACAGAAACTACTGTTACAACCATCTTTCTTTCTTTCTTTCTTTCTTTCTTTCTTTCTTTCTTTGGATAGTTCATTCATTCAATTTCATTAGTGACGACAGAGTGTTTGTAACAAGACTTACCGGTATCTATACTCTTCTGTCTACCCTGAAAAAAATAGTGTAGGCATGGATTAATACTGCCACTTGCCCCGCGCGCGCCCCGGCTCTTAGGCAGAGCATCTAAACACACCAAAACGGGGAGGTTGGATATGGCAGGGCTCTCCCGTTGTCTCCCAAGTAAGTTGGCCTCCCACTGCCTGTCACTGATGGAGTAAAAGGAATACCATGCTAGTGGTACAGCATTGCCCCCTTCCTCCTGCCAAACATGTAAACAGGAAGGAGCACCAGAGACAGGATGCCCTGAAATGGGGTGCTATAGAAAGAAGAAGGGGGCCAGGATGAGCTGGCAAGCCATATTCACTGCTGTTGTGCAATAGCATGGGATGCAATGGCTGGCAGAGCAATCTGTCTGCTCCCAGCATTCCTAGCCCCTAGCCAGTGTGGGCATCTTTTGCCTTTTTTATTTTTTGACTGCTTAAAAGTTTTGGGGCACATCTCCCCCCCCCCATTTGTCTTGAATTTCTTTCTTTTAATTCTTTCTGGATGCCCTTCAGTTAGGTTTTGGTTGAAGCATTAACTCCACTGCATCTGTTCTTGCTAAAATCCCGGGTACTTAATAATGTACTGGTGGCTAAGTTCCAGGGATTTCTATTCTTGGTCTTTCTGTAACATTTGATGTGTTTATCCATTCTCTTATTCTTTGTTCTTCATCTAAGATGAGTGCTTCGCTTGTTTTATTTTTGTCTTTCTAACATTTCTTTTTTTAGGGGTGGCGGCATTTATTTTCCTTTTTTTAAGTAAGGGTTGTTTCTTACCATCTCTCATCCTTTCATTTTCTATTTCCTGTTGGTGATCCTCAAGGCTTGGGGTTCTTTCCTCTCTTCCTCTCTTCATTCATCTGTTTGTCTGGCTGATTCCCTCCTTCATTTTGAATCATACTGTTTACTTCAACGATTATTCTGTCGACACCCATAGCGAAGAGACCAAGTATTTATTTAGAATGAAAAAATGGCAAGAAAAGCCTTCTCGGAGAAGCTCAAAAAGTGAATATTAAAGCAGTTTTAAAATACAGAACATGCATATGAAATATTAAAGCTAAAACCGAAGCAAAACAAAAACAAAAAATGAACTGTGCCAATCCACAGAAAATTACAGGGGCATAGTTATGACCCTGTGTTGAGAGTGAGTTGGCTGGATCACATTCCACCATTATGCTGAGAAACAGAGTGTGGTCTATGGGCTTATAGTTAGAATTAAGTGACTTGAAATTTGGCAGTTTTAAGGAAAGTCCATGGAAGGATAGTTCGTGGTGAAATTTTGTTGGAAATGATAATAAATTGCTTATTTTGAGCAAGTCAAAAGTTTGATGAGAGACTCAAAGAATACAAGAGCATGAACACTAGAGCATCACTGGACCATCAGCATGTGAACTCCGAGCAGGCAACCAATCCACTACCCAGGTCCTGCCCTACCCATTAGGCAGAGCTACCCAATGACCTCAGGAAGCAGATGGGTGGAAGCAGCAGCATCCCCCCCCACTATGCCTTCTGAGCCCCCTGAGGAATCCCCACCATTTGAGATCAGTGTTATGGGTGTCACTCCGTAAATTAGCTAGCTGCCTTCCGTTGCACGACAGGACACTATTTAGTTTCCAGTCCTGAACTAAGTTTCCGCAGTCAGTCCAGTCAGCTTCTATGCATGGAGAGGCGAGCTCATCTTCTCAGTTGCCTCAGGCAGCAAAATTGCCTTTGACCAGCCCTGATTGCAGCCTTAAGTGTTTATAAATAACATAAGCGGTGATAACAAAGATGATGTGTCTGTCTTGCATCTCATAGGAAATGGACATCATCTTTAGCCAGCAGAGATGTTTCGATATGGAATTTGTGGTGTGTTCTGTCCTCCCCTTCTTCCACTGAATAATAACACAATGCTTCCAACTGATAAGGTCCTTTCCTATTTCATTTGGCATCTTTTAATAAACAGTGTGATATAAACAGTGGGAAAACTATGGCACCTATTTCTTCCAGTGTTCTTGTCTCGACCAGGCAAATTCAGTATCTCATTAAATGAACTTGAAAGATGCCTTAGATTTTACAGATGACTTTGTTTATACATATATATGCTCTAGTACTCAACACAAAAAACCTATGTTTCTGAGATCCAAGAGTAGATTTGAATAATGTAATAAACCCATATTCCAACACACACATACACCCAAGATAATACTCTTCTACGGTGAAACGTTGTTAGCATTTTGCTTCTGGGACTGGGTCCAGTGTTGATTTAGGGCACTCAAGTGTGAGCAAACAAGTGAAATTGTGCCCTAGGATTTAAATCTTTCAGTAATGCCTGCTTTGTGATGAAAATCTTTTCTTCTTCTTTTTTTTAATGGAAAACTGTATCTGTCAGCACAGTCAGCACTCTAATTTGTTTTAAATGATTTATTGGAATTTGATGTGGTTCCCCCCATGACTTGTTTTTTATGTATTTCTTGATAAAATTAAAAGCACTGATGCTTCAAGTTGAAATAAAAGCTTCATCAATGTGTTGCCAGTGAGCCTATATATAAATATATATAACTTTGGAAAGCTTATTGATAAAACTCTTTTAGAAAAATGTTAAACTCCAAGGGCATGGATACAGAATTCTCATGAATTCTCCATAGTACTATGGAGTTGGAAAGGCCTTCTGGACCACAGAGGCCCACTCCCTGTTTAACATAAGAAAATTTCTGCTCCACCAGACCAAAGGCCCACCTAGTTCGCCATCTTGTTCTCATAGTGGCCAACCAGATGCCTATGAAAAGCCCAAAATGTAGGACCTGAGCACAAATTGTGATTCCCAGCTACGTAAGTGGTTCATAACAGCAAATCACATGCATAGGATCAGACTGCAGAAAGAAAGAAAGAAAGAAAGAAAGAAAGAAAAAGAAAGAAAGAAGTGGTATTTTTAAGATGATCTTTCTGCATGTCGCAATGAGCCAAGTTCTCCCTCCCTTAACTCAGTATGGGCCAGATGATTCAATTTGATCCTACTCAAAATAATTTTTTAAAAAATGTCCTGTAGCACCTTAGAGACCAAATAAGTTTGTTGTGGGTATAAGCTGAAGTGTGCATGCACACAAAAGCTTATACCCACAACAAACTTAGTTGGTCTCTAAGGTGCAACTGGACAATTTTTTGATTTTTTAAATTTATTTCAACTGCGTCAGACCAACACGGCTACCTACCTGAATCTTTGATCCTACTGACATTGTACCTAACTTGATATGCAACCCCCGCTCGAGCAAATAACTCTGGATTGCAATTATTTATATGATCTGAAGAGAAACCAGAGTGTGCTCTGGATTGCAATTTTAATCTCAGTAGGGTATTGGTGCCATAGCTTCCTAGTGCAATTGGTTATGGAGTGTGTTTGTCTAGGTGCTGAAATGCAATACATTTGGTTCAAACCTCAGTCATCTGTTATCTTCTGTCTTGAAACTTTGCAGAGCAGATTGTAAATCTGAGGAAACTGCCTGCAGAAATTAGTACTATGGCATTTGTTAATGAATCGCCTTTCTTCTTTTGTGGATGTTAAATTCTTTCACTGGTTAATTCGTGACCTTAGACGTTGTTAACACACTCCATAAGCACACAACCAGAAGAACGGGAAATAGGGAGTTATGTACTTTCTAGGGAAGTGTAACTATCTCAAGATAAGGAAGAGGTAGGAACTAGCTTCCATTTTTTTTATGGCCAACCTAAGTCTTCTGTAAGATGTTGTTCCATTCCCAATTCAGCCATAAAGAGAACTTCAAATCTGCATTCAGATTACATCTGAATTCAATGTGAAATTAATATCTGAGCACTTGCATCATGTCAACATGCCTAAAAATGGAGTGCACATGGCAGCAGCAATGGCAATGGTAGCCCCATTCCAGGGACCACGTGTGGAGCACTCAGAAATGTTGCTTCCCAGAGGAAAAGAACTAAAGCCCAGTCCATTATTTTGATAAATAATGAAATGCAGAGTAAGTGGCAGCCTGAATATAACCTAACGGAATCTTTTTGCGGTGTTCTTCTCCGCAGGGAAATGCCAAGCAGAAACTGGCTCGGCGTGCATTATGCTAAAAGCCACAATTCAGCGCTGACTTTCTAAATAATGGAAATCATAATTAGTGATGTCACTGCCAACAGATGGGCAAATGGAGTTTGCGATTGCCAGCAAACAAAAGATTGCCAAACAGCCAACATGGGGGTTGGGGGAATTAAACACTAAAACTAATTTTTAAATACCACTGACAGCGTTTTAAGTGGAAAGACAATTAACAGCACTCCGTCCATTATCACGGTCGGATGGGCAGGGGAACCAGTTTGCTGGCATTCTGACTTAGCCTCCCTTTGTTTTGCCATTAGAGCAACACTTACTTATTTACAAAATCTGTTGATGCAGTTTGGATGTTATATATCTTCAGGGAGATTTTGTTTAAAAATAAGGTTCTGTTCCACCTTCCCAAACGTTCAAAGTGGCATACAAAACAATTCATGTAGTACAATCATTTCAACACACCATAATTCCACAATAAATAGATTTCCACAGAGCAAATTGGGGCACATCCAGAAAAGCTTATTAAAACAAGGTTTTCTTATTTCAACCCCTGCAGGGTCAAATATAATATATTGTGGTCTAAGGAAAACAGCACAGTGGGATATTCCCGCAATGCACAAGGAACAATGCACTTAAATACAAAAATGGCAACACTCTGGAAGGATCCAGGGGAAACTAGTTGCATTATCAAGTAGCAATCTTCCATCTCTCACTGGCTATATCAATAAATCCATAATCCTAGGTCCTATTTTTATTTTCACAAAATGAAAAATCACATCTGTTTCTGGGTTGCTGTGGTGCTCTCTCTTCACTTCAGTTTGTATGCCGGGTTCTGGGTTGCTCTGGAAAAAATGATATTCTGCATTTCCTCATTCACTAGAACGGGGAATCTAAAAGCAACTGTGTTGGCCAAAGCAGATGAAATTTACAGGCACAGGAGCACTTCCAGTGTGGATGAAGTACACACAATAGAACAGGGTTCATGTTAAAGGGGTCTCAGGGGGAGGCACTGACCATACACCCATAGGTCTTCACTGCCCTCCCCCTCCAGCGGCGGCAAAAAGGGGGGCAGGCTATCTGCTTGAACATATGTTCTCCAGAGCTAGCCCACTCACCAATCATGCTGGATAACCCTGAAATTACCCAGAACCCCAGCTGGGGGTCCTGGGAAGGATAAACGCCCAATGCCTGAGCCAAGGTCTTCCTACATCTGAATATTAATAAAGTTGTGGCCAATTTTCCCATAGAATGTTGTCACGTGTCGTTATTTCACTCAGGGGCTGCCCAGGGTTCGGGGGACTCCGCCTGGCCACGCAATGTAAAGCTGTCTCCAATTATGTCTACAGAGTCCTGGAGAGCTCTGAGTTTGCTTGTGTTTTGTTAAAGCACAGCAATGTAGGATTTTAAAGAAATTTAAATGAAGCTTTTAGGTTCTTCTTTCTTAAGATCAGGCTTCAATGCTTTAGCAACAAAAACAAAAATCCATAGTTCTTCGCCAACTTTTCAGACAAACCATACACCTAAAGAAACATGGAGCCAAAGTTATATGCACAGAAAAATACAGAAATGACACAAGCCATTTCGGAGGCCCTGATTTGACTCAGGGGAGTTTACTGATATTGTGCTTCAACTAAGGAGATGGGGGAAGATCCTCAAAATCATCCTGATTTGTTTCATTACTCAGCTCCCACACAGAACCTATGTATGTCCCAGTAAATACTGTATACATATCTGCACGATACAGAAGTGCACAAACAAAATCCAAGCACTGTTTACCTCAAGGAAAACGGCACTGTAGAACTCTGCAAAGCTGGAATAAGACATTCATCTGCTGTAAATCATTGTTGCTGGAAAAGACAATAAGGGCACAATGGAGCAGTGGTGAGCTTGGCTGGGAATCTTGCCTCGGGGAACATCTGCATATGAATATTTCCAGACCTTGATGCAGAACTATATTGCCAAAATAGAAAAAGAAGAGAGAGAGAGAAAGTTTGGGATAAATCTCTCCCACTGACTCTCCCCTCCCTTCTCCACAGCACTGGATGAGCCCCGGTGGCTGCTTACCTGTGCTTTGCGAGGCTGGCGGCAGTGGTGGCAGAGGGACGATAAGCGACATGAAAGGTCTGGCTCCGGAGAGGGGCTGTTTAAAATGGCGCTCAGCCAACCGTGGTTCAACAAAGCCCATCCCCTTCCTCCTCTAGGCAGGGCTGGCAGAAGCCAGGAGGAGGGAGGGAGAAGGCACCTCCGCAATGTGTGTGGGGAGGGGAATGGCGTAGCCCGAATGATCAGAATCCCCACGCCGATCCACGCAGCGATTCCAGGACCGTCCGCTGGCCAGATCCAGAAGGCAATTGGTCCGGATCCGGCCCCTGGGCCTTAGTTTGCTGACCCATGGTGTAGAGGCCTCTTTCACACATCCAAGTGAAACAGGACAATCAAGGAGCAAGACCAGAGCAGCACATCAACATCAAGGGCTTGGCTAGGCAGTGAGGTCTGGAAAACCAGTGGACTTTAAAGCATCTTTTGATTCTCTTTAGCTTTCTTGATCAGAGGCCAATTTGACAGCATCAACAGTCTGTGAGTGACCATGTAGGCACTGGATTTGACTGACATTTGATAGATACGCCTGTCAATGATGTTCAGTCTATAACAGACAAATTGAACATCTATGTACAGGGAGAGCATACCTGTAAATACAGTGTTGACAAGAAACAGGGGTGGACCACAGTGTTCATATCCAGCTTGCAAGTTTCAGGAAGCATTTGGCTGGTCCATGTTAAACCTGGAAACAGAATATTTGTGTAGATGTGCCTTGAGAACGATCCAAAAGTTAATTATCTTCTCGTGAGCACTTTCCCCCCCTCACAAACAAAATGTTTCTTCATTCTGGCTCAAATCGTGAACGAGAATTTTGCCCATTTCTAAAAGAGCATGAAATCTGGCCAGATGCCTCCTTTTGAGATTCTTTGACTTGCAATAAGGTATCATTTAGCTTCTTCCTCCAGCACAGCCAGATTTAAATGTGCCTCCTGAGCTATTGCCAGATGAAAATGAACTCCATGGTGTATTTAATAGACCTTTCCAACCGATTGCCTAGCATTATATCAAAAGCCAAAATGTTTTGGTAGGGGACAAACTACATAGTTGAGTAAGCAGTGCTATCGATAATACAGTGGTACCACAGGTTAAAAACTTAATTAATTCTGGAGGTCCGTTCTTAACCTGAAACTTTTCTTAACCTGAGGTACCCCTTCAGCTAATGGGGCCTCCCGCTGCCGCCGCACCGCCAGAGCACGATTTCTATTCTCATCCTGAAGCAAAGTTCTAATTCCGAGGTACTATTTCTGGGTTAGTGGAGTCTGTAACCTGAAGCGTCTGTAACCCGAGGTACCACTGTAAATTATTTGGTCAAGAACATGCAAGAAAATGTTCTGAAGTAATAGGTAAAGACACTCTCCATGCAGCAGAAGAAATTATGTAGGCTGACGTGGAGAACTTCTATCCTTCTCATGAGTATAGCATTTCCTGAAACTGAAAGGAAACAGGTTTTTTTCCATCACACTAGACATCTATTACATATTTTGTAGTGGTTTGTCTGTCTGTCTTCTATGGGTTAGCACACCTCTTGAGAGTCTGCTGGTCAACTTCACATGAGTGTTTCAAGGTAGAGGAGGTAGTCTTTTGCCTATGTTTGGATGCCGGATGCTGTTTTTGAATAAATATGATTGACTGAAGTGTTCCAAGCTGCCCTGATTCAGGCACCTCTGGAGATATAGCCGCCCAATTTGGTGTGATGGTTCCTGAGACTGAAGAGTAGAATGGAATGGAAAGAATTATGACTAGATAATGAATGGGAAAGGATTTGAACAGTCCAAAGACCCATCTAAATGTTAAGTTTGCTTTATTATTAAAATGCTATCAAAGCTCCCTATCTATTTCAAGTGTTTGCCAAACATCAAAAGTTACTCAAAAGCTAACAGAAAAGACCACCTTTTACGTAAATTCATTTTCACTCATCTTTTCTGCTTCTTATTCTTCCTGTTCTTTGTCTTCTTTACTTGAGTTAAGTCCCTTTGGGGTATTGTTCTATTGCTTTCAGTCTTTCCCAGAGTCACAGAGTTCTTCCCACCTGCTTTCTGAACTCTCTTGTTTTGTTCCACCCACCCACATTAGCATTGGTGTAACTTGTGCCAGCAAACTGCACATAAAGTATCAATGTAAGTGTGTGTGTGGGGGGGGGGAGAACAACAACAGATTTTAAAACAGAGAAAATAACTCTTAAAACATACTATATTTAAAATGAACTGACAGTGTATGAGGTCATTTCAGGAAGTCAGGCAGACCAGAAAGAATGGAAGTCTCAGCAGGAGGACAGAGAATATCATATATTTCTGTCTGACTCTAAGGAGCATAAGAGCCCTGCTGAATCACTCAAGGCCCTACCTAGTGCAGCAAACTGTTTCTCAGAGTGGCTAAACACATGTCTGTGGGAAGCACAATGTCCATGACTTGAACGTATTGTGGAAGTTGGAGTCACCGCTGATCTGGAGCAGCAACATTTATTGCTGAACAAGGGAGTTGACATTAAGGTATTAAATAGATAGCTGTTGACCTAACAAGAATAATCTTCTTCTTCTTGGGTTGCAAAGGCAAAAGGAGAGGTCTTATTTTCACCACCTATTTGTTGCAATATGATACTCCTGAATTAAAATAGTGCTGGAGAAAAGCAAAAACCCCTTCTCCCAAGTTAATGTATGTGTTCATTTAAACAACATGAAAGCACTGTTTGTCTGGCAATCTAGCCTGCACTTGTTTGTAAGCTATATTGTTTGCTTTCTCTCCAGACATGTCTGACATTTCTCTCATAAAAGCTATTTTCTCATTCTTTAAATAGTTTTTGCATGAATAAAGCCTCTGAACTCCAGAAACTGTAAGTGATCACTTCAATTTAATTCACCCAGTCTGCAAGGTCTTCTAACAAATAGTTCATAATAAGACAATTTCAGGCAGGATCAGAGGACCCAGGTAAAAAGACAAGCTGTCTTGGGACTATTGCACAATCCCCCAGGACCTATGGAGTTCTCCAGGGGTCTCATACCTTTTCCTGAGAGGAGGTGTCCCATGGTTTGTGTTAAGCATGATCATGGCACTCACAAGAAGGTCATGAGGGCAATAGCCCTCTTCAACTGTTGTCCCCCAGCAACTGGTATTCAAAGGAATGGTTCCTCTTATCCTGGCGGCAGTCAATCGATAACATGACTAGTAGCCATTGACAGCTCAGTCCTTCATGAATTTGTCTTATTCCCCTTTTAAGCTGTCTAGATTGGGACCCCTGTGAAAACTTCCAAGCTAATGTTGCTCCATGTTCTGAGTAACTAAGAAAGGGTTTGGGAACTGGCAGTTCTCTGGATGTTACTGGAGTCCAACTCCCACTATCCTGATCATTCACCATGCTGGCTCTGTCTGATAGGATTAAGAGAACAGCAACATATGGAAGGCCATAGGTTCCCCATCCCTGAATTAGAGGGTGCTGCTGCTATTCTCAATTATTTTTGCCTTGTCACCACCAGCAGCGTTGGCTGAAGCTAGGTTTGATGAGAAAAGAGGGATTTCATATAATCAATAATGAGATCACATCATTATCTTAATTTAAGGCTTATTTCAGTCTAATCAAAGGGAGATTTCTAATCAAGCTGCCTCAGCTGATAATGGTTTCAGATATGGCCTCACCTCTTCTCATCTATAGCCTACCTTTCATGTCTCTCCAGGGGATTGCTTCTATTAACCTAGTGATTAATGCAGCTTGGCTTGCGTTCTGTTCCCTTGATCATATTGTTACAGCACAAGCAAAACATCTAAAAGACTGCTGCAAGCTGGGGCAGCCTTATTAACCAGGTTGATGAGAGGAGAACCTTTTTTAAGGGGCAGGAGAGAACAGTGGGGTGGGTGCTTAGATCCTTGAACAGGTCTTGAGGTGTGCAGTGGTATCCTAAGCATGTTTGCTCAGAAGGAAGGCCCACTAGATTCAATAAAGGTGCATAAGATTGCAGCCTAAATGGCTTTGAGTATGTAGATGGTTCTGATTAACTTCATTTGCAGAAACTTATACATCCGTTAGGTTTCTAAATAATCATTTCAGGGACAAATATATTTCACAGCTGTTGATTATATCAGTCGTATAAAGCAAGAATGATCCCAGTTCTCTCACTGTCAGTATGCATATATAATATACATACCACCCACATACACAAGAGAGAGGTAATAAAAGGCTTGAGGGAACCAAGCCTTCTAAGTACAAAAAACCCCGACCTTTATAAAATACATATGTACCATAAGAGGGAAATTTCCAAATCATTCCAATGAGCAATGAGCATGTTCAGCGGCCATGGAAGGGAAATAGTATGGAGTCTCCTGACCAGGATTACTCTATATTGCAAGTTCTTACTTACAATCAATCAGGAGGGGTATCTGTCTGGTCTCCCTGACTTCTGCCTCACCTGTCCAGTTAGCTATGGAGAAGGTTCTCTCTCTCTCTCTCTCTCTCTCTCTCTCTCTCTTGTTCCTGTCACAGAAGAGAACCTCAACAGATGATCTTCTGATAGCTGAACATCAATACACTTCAACAGTACTACAATGGCCCTGAAATCGATAGCACACAGGCCCTTTCCAACATGTTTGGTTTCCATCACCCACCTGGTGATTGCAAAAGTAATTACTCTTTGGAAAGGGGGGGGGGCAGAGATGTCTGCTATGTCATCCTTTGCAATCTGGAAATATGGATTAACTCACTTGGACTCTGGCAACGCTCTGGGTTAATGTTTCTTAGAAAATTAAAGTTTTGTTTTGTTTAAACAAAAATCAATATTGATTCTGTTTTGCCCTGCTTTAATTCTGGATTCAGTTCTGCTCATTTTGCTATATGTGCTCAAAGGCCTTGAGTTAAGCATGGAACGCTGTAGATTTGAATGCCAAGAAAAGAGGGGGGAAATCCATTTCAATCCTCAAATGACAAAACCATTGGTGCAGAAGGCAACTAAACCTTAGCAGCTGCTTTTTGGAACCATGTTCGTAGAGTGGATCCAAACAACAAGCTTCAGTACACAATTTACTGCTCTGAGGAATTGCAAAGGAACGGAGAAGTGCATTCAGTTAAATTTGAGGTCTGTTCCTATGCCATATTCATTTTGCTGTGCTTGGAGAATTACAAGTGACTCCTGCACAGGGTGGGAAATTTTACCACTATTTTGATGGAGAGACTCCATCAGGTGAGGCCTCTTTCCACCTGCCTTGCCCCACCCTCCAGTCTCTGCTTCTCATTTTGTATTGTATTATGTTGTGCACTGTGCTTTGCTGCTGTTTTATTGATTGGAGTTTAGAAATTACTTATTGTAACTGTTAAGAGTGGATTTCTGTTTAATTTTGAAATGCTGATATTTAATATTATTCTATATTATTTTAATGAATGTTGAATGCTATTTATTTGCATATTGCATATTGTATTATGCATATTGTCTTATTTATATGATGTTAGCCACTCTGAGCCCGGCTTTGGCTGGGGAGGGCTGGATACAAATAAAATGTATTTATTTATTTATTTAATGTAATAATAGTCATTGTGGAAAAAAAAGTTGAATGTTTAATTTAAAATTAGGTTGGAAACAGTAAATAGTATGTACATTTGCATGTTTTTCTTTCCTTTTTGTAATGGTTCATATATTGTCAGCCCTTGGTTGAATTGATCTAGTACGAAATGGTACTCTTCAAGAATACTAACAAAAAAAATCTATAATACTATGAGCAAAGTAGCCTGTTAACTGCCCTGCATTGTTTATTTATAGGAATGTAGTTGGATTAATTAAACCATCCGTCTTTCAGACCGTTGGTGCAATGAATGGAAATCACTCTTTCAACATCCTGATTGAATTACCTGCAAAACAATAGACACTACATTTGAAGTACCTAGTTCAACAGGTTTATGATGATTGACTATATCTGCATCACAGAGATAGCACACCTTCACTGACTCAAAAGAAGGTGATTGCCCATCACCCTGAAGCATGTTTATTGAGAGGAAATAGAGCATGCAACTAATCCTCTAGAGACAAATTCCTCTTGAGTCTTCATATTTTATTTAAGATTTATGCCATGCTCTGTTTCACCCATCCAGTCATTTCAATTCAGGAGATTTGTGTCCAACACTTTCCCCCCTGTTACATTTAAAACTTGTTTAATTTGTAATATTTGTGCAGCCCATGTTCCTTTTGCTCTTTCTCTTTAAAGTTCCAAACAGCAAGTTAAATGCCAGCTTTGGTAAGGATGGGGAATAAATTTGATTAAGTTCACAATGAAAGGTGAATCTGCCTAATTTGGACTTTCTGAAACACTATTCAAACCACAACACAGTCATTCTTCAAGATTCACAGTTCTCTGAATTTTGCAGTACGTTTTTCAGGCACGTAATGTGTACAAAAATGAACATATTCAGGTATAGTGTGCCTAAAAATTCAGATATTAGAGAAACTACCACACACAAATACATGCAATTAAGAATTCATATTAATGGTTTTGGTAGAAATAAACACAATGGAAATTATGCTTAATTAAATAACAAAGCAGCATTAAAATATTTTTATTGGATTGTATTGTATATGCGGCCACCTGCCTATAGCATAAAATGACGGGACCAGATCACTATTTGGAGACAATAAAAAAATGACAAATGAAGATGTCCTTATAAAACTTTATTTTTTAAATGGTTCTAATTTCAGAACAGCGGAGCAGTTTAACTGCAATAGTGACTGAAACTGGAGCAACCAGAATTTGAAAGGCTTCTTAATACTGACAAATCAATTGCTATTGCAATGAGTTTTTCAAAAATCAGCACTGATCTAATTACATTCGTTGTTTTTTTTTTAAAAAAAATGGTATTTTTTTTCGCTGAATCAATTTTAGCTGCAAAATAAAAAGGAGGTTTTCTCACAAAATATTCCACATTTACTACTTTTTACGCTTGTCATTTTAGTGTCCCATATTGGTCTGTACTAATATGGGACACTAAAATGACAAAGGTAAAAAGTAGTAAATGTGGAATATTGTGCAACGCTTTTAAAAAAAAACAACACAAAAAAGCTTGCTACAGCATTCCGACCTTAGTTTCTGCCTTCATCTATTTCTCCTCATAGTATTGCCTGAAGTGGGTCATTTCAGGCCGGTACACAGAATGGCTGGCCTTCTTGAGATGGACTGAGGAAACAAGGCAAGGTCAGTACATTAGCACTACCTACTTAGGTCCATCACATTTTGTTGCCTGAGGCAGAATAGAAAACAGAGCCTCTGCTAGAACCCTGGGAACTCAATGAAGCCAGATGTTGGTAGACTCAGGGCATACAAAAGAAAGTATTTCTTCATATAGCACATAGTGAAACTATGGCATTCACCCCCACAAGAAGTAGTGATGGCCGCCATCTTGGGTGGCTTTAAAAGAGGACAAGCCTATATGCATCTGAATGCCAGTTGTTGGAGGTCATATGTGGTGAGATGCCTGTTTCCCTCAGGTCCTGATTTTGGGCTTCTTATAGGCATCTGGCTGGCCACTGTGAGAACAGGATGCTGAACTAGATTATCTTTTGATCTGATTGAGTAGACTCTTCTTCAATTTTGGTGCCCCTGTGCGCACACACGCACACACACACACCTTAGTCAAGGTGCACAGTAACCAAGGCTGGTCAAGTTTTTTTGGCAATTGAGCCAGAAAATCCCCAAAGCTTTCATCGATACAACTAACAATTTGCTGCCCTTTCATGACACCCAAACTCAGTCACCTGAGGTGGGCGCTTCACTCGTGTCTAATGTTAGGTCTGAGGCAGAATAAATAAGAGGCCCTAGGTCGAAGCAAGCAACATTAAGCAAAAAACATTTGGCCTGTCTCCTCACTGCTTCTTATTGCTTCTGTATTTTTAACTACTTGCTGGAATCAATTACCTGAAGAGATAGTAATGTCTCCTCAATCAGCCACTGGAAATTCAGCTGTCAGGCATGATCTAGCTCTGGAGTTCCTGCACTGAGGGGAGTTGGAGAGGATGACATGAGAACATAAAGCACAAGAAGAGACAAGCATCCTGTTCTCACAGTCGCCAACCGGATGCTTGTGGTAAATCACCCAGCAGAACCCAAGCACAAGAGCTTTCTCCCCTCCTGTGGTTTCCAGCAACAGTTATTCAGAAGTATTGCTGCTTTTAACTGTGCTGACAGAGCATAGCCATCTGGGCTAGGAGCCATTCCATGAATTTACTGTATTTTTCGCTCCATAGGGCGCACCGGACCATAGGGCGCACCTCATTTTTTAGAGGAGGAAACAAGCAAAAAATAAATAAATATTTTTCTGGTTTTCCTCCTCTAAAAGCCCTGTTTTTTTAGGATCAGCTAAAAGTTTTGCAGCTTTTTTGCAAAGGGAAAAGCCCTGGTTTTTTTGAGGATCAGCTAAAAGTTTTGCAGCTTTTTTTGCAAAGGGGGAAAAGCAAAGCTCTTTTTGCAAAGGGGGAAAAGCAAAGAGGAAAAGCCCCATTTTTATGGGGTTCAACTCACATTTCTGCAGCTTCTAAAGGAAAGGGAGCCTTTTCTACAGTTTCCAGACAGATAATCTAATCAGCCAGTCACATGTCGCTGGGGAAACAAACAACCCCCCTCTGCAGGGCATTCAACAAAGGAGGGTGGGGCTGAAAGGGAGCCGGGGACTCTTATCTCTCTCCCGATCTCTTGCTGATCAGCTGCTGAGTGGGGTCCTTTCAACACTCCCTTTTCTCTTTGTAAAATAAAAAAGCATGATCTTCTTTTGGCCCCTGGGCAATTCAGCTCCAGGGACCACCATTCGCTCCATAAGACGCAAAGACATTTCCCCTTACTTCCTAGGAGGAAAAAAGTGTGTCTTATGGAGCGAAAAATACGGTATCCAATCCTCTTTTAAAGTCATCCAAGTCCGTAGCCATCCCTGCCTCCTGTGGGAGTGAGTTCCATAGTTAAACAATGCACTGTGTGAATAAATATTTTATTTTATCTGACCTACAAAATACCCTCCAACTTCACGGTTCTCTAATTCTATGCAGTCGTGCAAATGAATGGGTTCACATCTCAAATTCGCCCCGTGCATTTAATTGTATATTGCTTTCAGCCATTCCAAGCACCCGAGGTTCATGAATTTAAATAAGAAATAGACAATAAATAAGATGGCCCCTGGTGGGCGTGCTGCAGTGGGCTGCCTGACTATTTGTCCATGCAAATAGCCAGCACTACTGATCAGATTGGCACTGACAGCTTTGCTGTGAGCTAATTGCGACTTTGTATATGCAGTAGCCCATTTTGCATGCGGTTCTTGATGCAGCAAGGAGGACTGCCTTCCTGAACCAAGAAATAAGCGACTCCTGAAAGGTCAGAGTCACACTGAATGTGATTCCACTGACAAAGGGTCGCCAAAGTTTCATTATAGTTTCCACAAACTCTTTGCAAGGCATATGCAGTCGCACATTAGAATAGCAGTACAGAAATTAAGATCAAGCTCCCATTACAATTTATTTTATTCTGCTTTCATTTAACAGTAGCAGATGTGCAAATGTTTGTTTACTCAGTTCTTGATAGTAGGCATTTGCTAGGGGAAGCATGAAATTAATTTCTGCCCTAGTATTAAAAAATCATTTCCTTGATTTAAATGTGTCTTTGATAAAAGGAAGAGTCTCATAAAATGCTT
Organism: Lacerta agilis; assembly: GCF_009819535.1. Taxonomy (NCBI): domain Eukaryota; kingdom Metazoa; phylum Chordata; class Lepidosauria; order Squamata; family Lacertidae; genus Lacerta; species Lacerta agilis. The sequence continues at coordinate 78,195,229 of NC_046316.1, read as the reverse complement.
AAGCTGATGAGGCACTGCAAAAAAAGAAACAATATTTGCTGTTTTAGGATTGCTATTTCTATTTGCTTACATTGCAGAGGCCGTTTTTTTTTTCTCAGAGAGAGAGAGAGAGAGAGAGCAAATAATTATTTTGTACAATTGCCCATACAAACACTTCCTGTGTGAATGTGTTGAGAGCAGTATGGAGAAAGTTGTTTTTTAAACTGCAAGGGAAAATTATATTAACTGGTAGGGGAGAAAACACACACATAAGCTATAACTCTTTTTGGCATCTGTCATTTACTTTTAAAAAAAAAATGATCACAGGAAGATGATTTGCACCAAACCAGACTATTGGTCCATTTTCCTCAGTATCATCTACACTGACTGGCAGCAGCTCTCCAGTGTTTCAAATAGCAAACCCTCCCAGCCAGGGGCGTAAGGAGCTGCTTTGTCGCCCGGGGCAGCAAACACGGGGCAACCGGGCACCCCCCTGGGGGCAGAGCGCCGAGCCCTGATGTCACGGCGCATGCATCCTGGCGTCGCGGCACGCGTGCAGCATCCCGGGTGGACTGCGCATGTGCGTACATGCGCAGTCCACCCAAGATGGCGGGTGCAAGCGGCCGGCACCCCTCCCGGCCGTGCGATGGCACGGCAAGTTTTAAGGCTGCAGCGTGCGAACAGCAGCACAGACGCTGTGCTGCTATTCGCACGCTGCAGCCTTAAAACTTGCCATGCCCCACATGCGCCAGGATGGTACCCAGGGCAGCTCGCCCCCGCCCCCTTGCTCTGCCCCTGCTCCCAGCTTTAGCTGTAGACACCAGTTACTGAACCTGGGACCTTCTGCACGTAAAGGAGATATTCTACCATTGAGTTATGACCCTTCCCGTTCTTTGGCCTCCAACAAGACCTTCCCACAGCTGCCTAAGTCCCTTCCAGGTTTTCCCCCAAGCAATCTGAGACTGTGCCTGTGTGAAGCTAACCGCCTCATGCCTCTCCTGGTTCTGGGAGACTAAGGGGGAAGAGAGCTTGTCACAGCAGGAAGGAGAGACACCCATGTCAAGGAGGGGGTCACTTTCCCAAGTCATCCCTCGAAGCTACTGATCAATCACATGCAGGCACCAGACGGGTTACCAGGCTTCTTCTCTGGCACCAGCTACAGAACATCAAACAGCAAGTCTGAAAATGGCATGTTCCCTCCCTCCCATGGCAGGTTAACTCGACGATTTATAGAGTCTGAGGAATTCTGGCAACCAGCCAGCCCCACCACATGCTCCCACTTTGGGGGCTAATTGTTACAACCTACCTGAGGATCCACACCAAGCGATACTTGCTCACTGGATCACTTAATGACAACCCGTACCTTTTCACCAGCCAGACTCATCTCTGCCTTTTCAGCTTCCACCACCTCTTCTTCCCAGTCTTCTCCCTCTGACCACTCATCACTGTCCCATCAACAACCCCCTGACTCTGAGCCTTCTTCCCTTGTGGGTTTCCCAGATGGTTCCTCACACCACTCCTCTGCACCCAGCCAGTCCGTGGGATCCTATCTGCGTTTGAATGCAATAGATCAATTGACTAAACTACCCATTTGATTATTTAAAAATGGTTCTGACACAAATTAACAATATCCCAAAATGCATTTTTTCCAGATGTGTGAAAGCATCCTTAATCTAGAAGGCAATGCCACATATTCTCTAATAACCAAAGAAATTGGAACATCCATGCTTTGCTGCTTCCCCAAACAGCCGTTTTTAGTCTCCAGAAGCCAAAACTTCGCTTCCCTTAGAAACATTGAATATACTCAGTGCCAGACAGTGGGAACTTTTCATACTAAGGACAGCAACTCCTATTACTGACAGCAGCAGGTTGTCAATCCCTGCTAAAGATATGCAGTGCAATTACCAGCAGCCTTTTCTCTAAATCCCACTCCCAGGAGCCGGCAGATGGTTCCCAAAACCAAATTCTTTTCTCAGCTTTTTCACCCTCACTGATGGTTTCCCAGGAGACTGCTGTTCCCCAAAAGCTGTAGTGCATCAAATAGCCTTTCAAGGTTGATCCCTGGGTTGTGAGTATGTGTGCTCCACTCCTGGGCCACATTCACACTATACGTTTAACGCAGGGGCAAGCAAACTTTTTCAGCAAGGGGCCAGTCCACTGTCCCTCAGACCTTGTGGTGGATGGGACTATATTTTAATAATAATAATAATAATAATAATAATAATAATAATAATAATAATAATAATAATAAATGAATTCCTATGCCCCACAAATAAACCAGAGATGCATTTTAAATAAAAGGACACTTTCTCCTCATGTAAAAACACGCTGATTCCTGGACCGTCTGTGGGGAGGATTTAGAAGGCGATTGGGCTGGATCCAGCCTCCGGGCCTTAGTTTGCCTACCCATGGTTTAAAGTCCTCTGGTACAATGTTAAACACCCCCCAAAGAATTCTGGGAGGTGTAGTTTGTTAAGGGTGCCGAGAACTGTTAGGAGACCCCTATTCTATTCCCACAGCTGCAATTTTCAGAGTGGTTTAACAATCAATCCCTCTTCACATCTAACAACGTCATATAAAGCATATGTGGGTCTGCTGACCAGCTGACCGAGTCACCTGATACTCCAAAAGCCTCATGAAGCTCACCTAAAATAGTGTGTAGTGTGTAAAGATTTCAAGTTCTCCCGAACTCTTCCTCAGGGCTGAATGTTATGCAAAACAACTAGGATCTGACACGTATGTTTGTGCATTATCGCTTCCATTACAGCTTCATTTCACTTTCATATAAAATTTATAGCCAATTTATTTGCTTAATTTCTGAAGGGAAAGTGGTATTAAATCATCAATCAAAGGAATGTTCAATCAGAGTCAGGCTCCATAAATGTGCTTCCCTGCAAATCTATAGATTATAACTAATCTGCTGTATAAATTAATGAAAATGATGTATGTGATTAGTTGTCAACTGGAAAAGATATCTGGTGAATGGGAACATTGTAAAATGGGCTCATTTTAAATAACAGATGATCTTTCTGTTTGCAAATCCTTTCATCTTAATGCTTCATGATTCCCCGAATCTCCTGTGGAGAAGAGAATTTAAAATAAGAGATGGAGTCTGCACCCCTTCCACACACAAAAATATAGCTTCTTTATTTTATTTGTCTATGGGGGGGGAACCCATTTAAAGTCCCCAAGCCTAGTCTGGAAGTAAGTGTTCCATGTTGCGTTCTGGCTGACATTGGGTGTACATGGTCCAGTTTCATTTGCAGAAATTAGTATACTAGACTTGTTTCATGGAGCTGTCAGTGTTAGGCTTAAGCATTTTGTGTTTTATGCTAGGCTGCAGTACAGATTGCAATTGCATTCACTTAGCTCTTTGACTGCACTGCTTCATTAGGGCAGGAATGGGCCGAATCAAAAACTGGCCACCTGCTCCATGGGGCACATTTAAAAGGTGGGTGAACCCAACCCTCTGTCCATCACCACATGACTTGTGACATCAGGTGGAACAGAGACTGTGAAAAGTGGTAGAGCTTGCATTTAGTAATGAATTTAAACATTACACGAGACATTCAGGAGTCAACCTGATCACCTGCCTTGGTCAGACCAGACCTGGAATACTGTGTCCCATTCTGGGCGCCACAATTTTAGAAGGGTTTTGACAAACTGGAATGTGTGCAAAGAAGGGCAACCAAGATGATCAAAAGGTCTGGAAATCAAGACTTATGAGGAACAGTTGAAGGAGCTGGGCATATTTAGCCTAGAAAAGAGGAGACTAAGAAGAGACTATATGATAGCCATCTTCAAATATATAAAAGGCTGCCACAGGGAAGATGGGAGGTTTTTAAGCAGCAGTTGGATGGCCATCTGTCATGGATGTTTTAGTTGACATTCCTGCGTTGCAGAGGGTAGGACTAGATGACTCTTGGGGTTCCTTCCAACTCTACAATTCTATGATTCTACACTTTGGCAGCCAGGTTGGCATTTTTAACTTTTAATTGTACTGGGTTTTGACTCCACTTGGGTTGCATTCACATGGCAACTTATTCCATTTTCCTGCCGTTTCCCTAACTGTTCGTTTCCAAATTATATCTGAGCTTTCAACATGGGAACAATGTACAAAAAGTCATTACATTATTGAATGTAGCTTGCAAAATATGTATTCAGAAATCATACTTTCAGAGAAATGTGCACAAAATGTGTATTTATTTTTTTGGGCTGGTTTTTTATTTTTATTTAATAATCATGCACTGATGAACTGAAGATTAAAAATAACAAGAAACTAAAATTGGCCAATTCACCAGTCACTGACATCCCATAAAACCACTCAACTATTTGTGCATTAGAAAAGCCTCCTGAATTATGGGATTCCATAGCAACGGCACGTCTACTTTGCACAGACCCTCCAAGTACAAAGCATCCTTGAAAGAAAGACTCATTCAAGAGTGTACTTAAATATCAAGAACTTTTAAAGGTGGTGTCTGAGCTTCACATATTACTTTGACCTGGAGGAGCTGACATTCATTTTGTTCTCTGGATTCTACCAAGTCAGCATATTTTGCAGTTTGCTTCAAGGCATGTGCGAGTAACCTCAGCACTATTGAAATCAATTAACCAAAGCACGGGGAGTTGTTAGATGAGCAAAAGCAAAACACTGTGATTTCAGGTAAACTGAGGTAACAAGCAAGGAAACACAGTTGAGATGAATTTCCAGGAGGCATGAACCTATCTGCTTAGTTGCAGAAGTTCTTTGCGTTTCCATTTGCCTTATGATACTTTCCCCCATTTTGTGACAATTTGGCTTGGCTTTTAATAACTCCAGCTGTGGATGCTGGAGTTTTGCTCTTTCTTATGAACCAAACCCTTTGCTTGAACTCAGATACAGATGCAATACATGAAACAAAATAGAAAATTCTTTCCAGTAGCACCTTAGAGACCAACTGAGTTTGTTCTTGGTATGAGCTTTCGTGTGCATGCACACTTCTTCAGATACACTGAAACAGAAGTCACCAGATCCTTAAATATAGTGAGGGAGTGGGGAGGTATATTACTCAGAAGGGTGGTGGGAATGGGTGATCAGCTGATAGGTGTGGAAAACCTGTTGATGACTCTTAACGGCTGCAATTAGTCTTGCAGGGAAAGGCAAGGGGTGAGATGGCTAAAGATAGCTTTGTTATGTATAATGAGATAAGAATCCAATGTCTTTGTTCAGACCAGGTTTCTCCATGGTTTTAAGTTTGGTGATTAGTTGCAATTCAGCCACTTCTCTTTCCAGTCTATTTCTGAAATTTCTTTGTATTAAGATGCAATACAGGCACTCCTATTCACAAGAAGCGGAAGTTAAGTTGGGGCAAAGTACATCAGACTCAGTCTCCACTCTAGAGCAGGACTACTGCTTATGCCAGGTTGCCGGGTCATGTGGCTGAGCTGAATGGGCTTAGGATCCAGCCTAAGTCCCCCTTTTCTGGCCTCCACTGCCACGCCAACAGAAACCCCCTTTTCCAGGGCTTGACACATCTCAGACTCAACTTAGAAGGCTGTTTCCCAGCTGAGCCAGGACAGGCGAAATGTTCCAGCATATCTCTAGCAGAGCCAAGAGCAGCAAGTTACACTGGAGTAGCAGGAACCTTTCAGATCAGCTGGAGATTCATGGTATCTTAACCCAACCCATCTTGGTGGATCTTGCTGTAGGATCGCTCTCCCAGAAAACGTGACTCAGAGCAATCCTTATGCATGCACACTCAAATCACTGGGCTGGCATTTTGTTTGTTTGTTTAGCTCTTCAGTTGTTTAATTCCTATAATGTTATTAAGAGACACATCGACCCCAACAGATCCCAACATTCTATAGCTCTGTATAATTCCTATTTGCTACTTTGGTGCATTTCTAATTTATTATTACATGTTGGTCCCAGGCATACCTCAAGGGGAAAGTCATTTCAGCATCGAGGTACCACTGTATTATGTTGCCTTGTACTGAGGTAAACCATTGATCCATCAAGTCCAGTCCTCTCACCTCTAGTTCTTGGTGGCTCCTGCAGTCTTTCTAAGGCAGGATAGCCAATGTGGGGCACTCCAGATGTTGATGAAACTACAACCCTCATCATCCCTGACCCTTGGCTATGCTGGCTGGTGGTGATGTGAATTGTAGTTCAGTAAAAACATTGCTTATTCCTGTACTAAAGCTTGATACCTAACATTTTTTAAACAGGTGTCAAAGGTGGAATCTGGGATTAATCTGTACACAGTGTCAGCACTCTTATTACTGAGTTATGGCTTTTCCCTAAGGCAACTTCCCCAAATGACTGGCAACCTATGACAAATGGAAAGGAACAGATAAGTGAAACCTGCTGTCGACCGCTAAGAATTTATGCAACTTTTTTTTTTTTAAACCATAGGGGAAACCACACAGCAACACCATCCATTAAAATTCCCCTTTTAAAAATGTTTTATTAATTAATTACACAAATAAGCCAAGCAAGTCTTACTTTATGGGATCATTTATTCATGCTTCAAGTGTGTTATGAGGTTAACTGCACAAGGGATGTTTTACGGGTTTATAAAATGCTTCTTGTTAGGTCTTATTGCTTTTTGATTTCACATTTATTTATTTGTAACAGGCTTTGCACTGAAGGCACTTCTGTTGTTCTACTGGGGATTTTCTGCTGCATGGTTTAAAAAAAAAACTCAGAGAGAGACGGGGGGCCTCTGCACACACCCCCTTACTACAAGAGATTCAGCCACATGTGGTGCACATACACTTTATTCTGCCTCTAGGTAATAATAACCCTCTTAAAAAATGACATGAGAAGCACCAGCTTCAACAGGCACACAGTCTATCTAGTCCATCCCCCTGTTCTCACAGAGGGTCAGCAAGTTGCCTGTGGGGAACCTGCAAGCAGGCACTGGGCAAACACCCTTCCTGTGATTTCCAGCAACTGGTCTTCAGAAGCATTACTGCCACCAACCATGGAGGCAGAGAATAGTCTTCATGGCTAGTAGCCACTGAGAGCTTTATCTCCCATGAATTTAACCAATCCTCTTTTAAAGCCATCCAAGAGGTTAGATAGCTTCATGCAGGTGGTAGTTCTGAGTTGCAATGGAGACTATATAGCATTGCCATGTTGCTTTGATCCCAAATGTGCCCCCATTATTTCCTCCTAACACACTCTGCTAGTCTTCAGCCTCTGAAGAGCCAAGCCCTTTCTCCCCTTATGTTTTGTGGGTAGGGGCCAGGGACCCCATGCCCCAAAAGCACAGAGCTGAAGAGCAGAGTGGAGTACAGTGTACCTCCTTTGGTGGGCTCCTTCTCCTCCTGCTGCCATGGAGGGGAAGGTGTGTCAAAGCAACCTCCTTGGTGGTGGCACCAAGAGGATCCCGGTCACCTTCACAAGCTGGTGCATATGGTGTTGAATTAGGCTTAGAACCATTCAAATTCCCTCACCCACCAACTGTTTCTTGGAGCCAACTTCACAATTCTGCACTAAACCATGGGTTTTCCTAGTGGTGAAGCAGCAGAGGTGTGGATGAGCCCCGAGTGAAAGTGGTTCTCCATGGTTTCAGGCAAAGGATGTACCCAGAGATGCTGGGGATTAGCCCTGTGACATTCTACATGCAAAACAGATGAACTACCACTTAAACATGGCCCTTCCCTTCTTCATTGCCCTCCTGGCAGGAGCTCCCATACCTGTTAAGTCAGGTGAATGGCACTGTGAGATACTCTGCTTGCCAAAACCAAAGAGAATATGAAGCAGAACTATAGGCAGAAAATGAGGCTCTGGGTGCCAAATCACCTGGATCGGGACCCACTGGCAAGTTTTCCTGTGCAAGTTTCATTGGAGTTAATGAGAGGTATCCAACTGTGTTCTCCTCCAGCTCTCACTCATTTCAATAACGCCCATGCAGGAAAATTTGCCAATGGATTCCGCCACTGCAAAATCCATTCCCAACTCACTGATTACTTTTTTCTGTTCTTTTGTTTTTATTTTTGGAGTGTATAACAAAAAATGTCAATATTTTCAAAACTGTGGGAGAGAGCAGAAATATTACTGTGGGGGGGGGGGTTATATAGCAGTAGACAAATAGTCTGGGTTGTTGTTTTTTTAGAGGATGTTGTAGGCCAACATTCCTCTCAGATGCAACTCCAACCACAAAGTGACATAGACCATGTGGTCATTCTCAGGATACGTCGGCACCAGAGCTTTTGCTGAGTCCAGTTTGGAGTTTTCTGAGAGAATTCCCTGAAAAGGAAGGATAACTGTTTTACCTCCGTCCCATTTGTGAGGGCTAAGCCCTCCCTGGCATACTTTTCCTTGTGCAGTTCATGCAAAAGTAAAACTACAGGGCAGTCCTTCCAGGACATTGTCCCAAATCATCACCTGTACAACGTCCCCAAATTTCATCCAGTTACAACTTATTATTTGCCTTCTAAAAGCGTAAAACTATCTGAGGCATAAAGTGATCCCAGAATGCACTGAATTTTGCATTGAGGTGTGTTTTACTACCTTTAATAATGGCAGATATGATAAACACCCCATTGTTTTTTTCATAGACAAATGGTCCAAGAAAGGTCAAGAAAGTGTGTGGGATACCAAGCATTTGTCAAAAACCTTATTTCTTTAACCAAGGACCATTTTCTTAATAGAGTCAAAAAATAAAAATAATAAAAATAAAACACCTCCACAAAACTGTTAATGTTAGTTCTCAGCTGATAGAAAGTTGCCTTTTTTAAAAGAAAAGAAAAGAAAAAGATAGAATACTTTTCATATCATTTTTACTCTAAAAGTACTTTAAAACCCTAACCCTTGACTTCAAAAAGTTCTGTTGATGATGACTGAAAATAGCTTACCACACAATGGAAATCTCATGGGGGTGGATAAAATATTCCCCAAACCATTAGTATGATTCCCACCCCCACATAGGATAATGCTTTAAAAAGGGTGGAGAGGCCGTTGGTGTTAGTGAAGTCATCCATGTCTGAAATTGATAGCCTATAAGATGGGTGGGGTGGGGCATTCAAATAAGATACTTGCATGTTTCAGAGAATAAAGACGATAAATATACAAATTATATGATGGTGTGATTTCTGACAGTAAGAGCTGTTCAGCAGTGGAACAGACTCCCACGAGAGGTGGTGGACTCTCCTTCCTTGGAGGTTTTTAAACAGAGGTTGGATGGCCACCTGTCATGGATGCTTTAGTCAAGATTCGTGCATTGCAGGGGGTTGGACTAGATGAACCTTGGTGTCCCTTCCAACTCTAAGATTCTATGATTCCAAGGAAAAGTTCCTAAAGGCTATAGGGTTTGGACATATTAATGAATTGCCCAGAAAAGCGGTGGAATCTCTATTCTTGATGGTTAATGATAATAAACCATTTAAGTCAGTTGTTCTCCCAGCTGCAGATATCAGACTTCATCCGTCCTGGTCTCTTACATGCTCACTGCATAACCCACCAGAAAGGAACCAAATATATGCAAGCCATTTTCCTGATAAACAAAAGCAAAGATGTATGAAGTATGCAGGTAAACGCTATTGCTTACAAGGAGGAGGCCGGAAAGTCCAAAGCCAAAAATAGCAGTAAGGAGGGACATAGCTATACAAAGAGAAAAGGACATAAGTCCTAGTTCTACAGACAATTTAATTTTAGATAGAACACAGACATTGTCAGTTGAAAAACAATGAGAGGAAAAGAAATGCTCATAAATAATAATCTTTCTGGATAATGGCTGTGTATGTATATACAATATCTGTAAAGCACATTCAAAGCACATTTCCCCCCTCAGAGAATTCCGGGCACCTTAGTTTGTTAAGGGTTGCTGGGAATTCCAATTCTGTGAGGGGTAAATTATAGTGCCCATAATTCTTTGAAGGCAAGAATGTGCTTCAAATGTGCTATAAAGGTATTGTGTATATGTAGACTCAGTCAAGTTTATCGCCTTTCTTATGGTTTACTTTTTAAATTATAATTTATGAAACCTCTTAGCATTAACTAACAAAGAGGAACCATAGAATCGTATGTTGGTAGAGTTGGAAGGGGCCACAAGGGTCATCTAGCCCAACCCTCTACAGTGCAGGAATCTCAACTAAAGTATCTATTACAGATGAGCATCCAACCTCTGCTTAAAAATCCCAAATGAAGGAGATTCCACAACCTCCTAAGTGACTCCATTCAAACAGCTCTTACCATCAGAAAGTTCTTCCTGATGTTTAGTTGTAATCTCCTTTCTTGCAACTTGAGTCTATTGGTTGGGGTCCTACCCTCCAGACCAGGAGAAAACAATCTTGCTCCATCCTCCATGTGACACCCCCTTAGATATCTGAAGATGGCTAACATATCTCCTCTCAATCTCCTCTTTTCCAGGCTGAACACACCAAACTTCAGCCGTTCCTCGTAAAACTTGGTTTACAGACCCTTTATCATCTTGGTTGCCCTCCTCCGCACATGGTGAAGCTTGCCATTACCCTTCTTAGATTGTGGTGCCCAGAACTGGACACAGTACTCCAGGTGTGGTCTGACCAAGGCAGAATATAGTGGTACCCTTACTTCCCTTGACTGGGAAGAACCAACTGAGTCTCCTAAAATAATCATGCTGATGAAAATTGTTTGACAGTTATTTGAAGAATGCAGCAGTCACCAACCCAGTGCTCCCCAGGGGTTTTAGACTGCAACTCTGTTAAACTCCCCAAATTAACCATGCTAGTTGCAGCTGATGGGTGTTGTAGTCCAATGCATATGGAGAGCACCAGGTAGTGTAAGGCTACCATAGTGCATAAAATAATTGATGCATACAATTTCAATGCAGATCAGATGTTATTCCTGACACAAAACCCACTTCATGATAGTCAGGTTTACACTGCCACAAGGATGTTGAAAGCTGGGGTTCCTGTGGGGCCTAGGGATTCTACAAAAGTTATCATTTGGCTCCCACTGGGATGCTAGCATAATTTAAGAACTCGACATCTGTCCTAATGAGACTATGAAGAAAACATCTTCCTTTGGTTTCGACAGAGGAGAGTTGGGAAACACAGGAAACATGTGCCCAATTGAAATTGAAGAGCAGTATGCATTGCTTTTAGTTTGTGAAGAGCGACTGATTGGTTCAGTCTCAGGTTGAGGGGATGCATGCGGTCATATAAAGAAGACAGGGTTAAATGAGTCAAACTATCACAAGGCAGAGGGTCGCTGGTGTAGTGGCTTCCAGCGATGCTTCTCGCATTACCTACGCGCGATCGTGTACAATTTTTATAAAGGCCAGCATAATTTGTGGAGGCATTCATTTACAAGATGCATCTCGGAATTGAAAAGATTAAGCATAAAGAGATTTGATCACAGCAGAACAGATAGACTATCTGTAATAAATCAGAGGCTTCTCATTTGAAACATTTATTAGCTCCGCACTTGCAAGCGTACGACAGGCTCCTTGCTGCTTTCATTTTCCATCGTCAGCTCTACTTCAGTAATCATGCAACTATTTGCCATTGCCATAAAGCTGTTGTCTACCTGCGAGCACATGCTGGTTCAATTTTCCAGCTCAAAATCGGAGAGAAAGTGTTCAGGGCACTCATTTAGAACTGTCTTCTTAATAATCACAAAAACCAGGAAGCTCTTGCTAGAGAGCTCTCTAGCAATAACAGGGTGAGAGGAGACTGTCTTCTTAAGCCACCTTAAAATAATATTCTTTAAAAAAAAATAACAACCAACTACCAGTCTTTTTAAGATGCTGCTGCTGTTGGCATCCCTGCTGTTAGTTCTTCATGCCCTTTTACTTTCTCTTAATGAAAAGCAGCCACTGTTTTCTCCATCAGCCTTCCTTTGACAGATGCAAACAACTCAGAAGCTTCCTGTTGTCACTGGTCATTTGAAACCAAGGCTGACTGTTGACCAGAAACCTCCTTGCTTACAAAAACTGAAACTGTGTTTTGTTTTAATGATTTGCTTTCTGGAAGAGGCAGTTTTGCACTCGCTGACAAGAAGCAGTCATATAATGTCGGGAAGCTTAATTACAATGGCTGTGGCACACTGTGATGTAAATTGGAGGAGCTGAGATTAGCAACACGCTAGGTCACTGAAAAGAGAATTATTTCACTTCTTTCTCCTCTGTTGGACAAATGTGCTCCCTTCAGGGGATAGTTTGACTTGTGTTTATTATGTGTGAACTCAGGGAAGTATTTAGTTGTTAAAAGGAAATATTGTTTATATCCCCAATTGGCATCTCCAGTCCTGATTAACAGCAGAAGTGGTGTTAATTTTATCTTTAAGCATAAAACAGAGCAGGTTTTAAGAGAGGTGAAGGGAAAGATTTCATTTGCTGTGGTTAATTGCTAACTCGGACACAGGAAAAATAAAAGAAGGTGAAGTAAAATAAAATAAAGCAAAATTAAATTAAATTAAAAGCTTGTGGAATAAAACCACAACACATGGTTCCGAATTTTTTTCATAGGTCTTTTATTCTACTATATATTGATGTGCACTGGTTGGAAATTAACCACAGCAAATTAAATAGTAGCATATGCTCTTGTTAGGTATGGGGTATTTGCAACTGAAGCCAGTGCAGGAATCAAACATTTCATAATGTGTCGGATATTAAGGAAGGACAGAGTGCCTTGGGGGATGGCCGTGGATCATTGGTAAACCACAGACTTTATATGCAGAAAGTCTCCGGATCTATCCCCAACATCTCCAGGAGGGCTGGGGAAGACCCCTGTCTGAAATCCAGATGCTGCAAGACCCCTGACAATTGGTCATGCAGGCTAGCATGATTGGTGATGGAGTTTAACAACTTCTGGAGGACCACAGGTACCCTGTCTCTGGTGCAGCCAATACTAACTGATAGGTAGATGAATAGTCTGATTCAGTAAAACCACCATTTCCTATGTTCACTTTGAAGAAATGTCATTCATGATATAGAAACCTGGAAATTCTAGCATTTACTGAAATGACAAACATACAGGAGCCCTTTGCTCCTCTACATAAGTAAGGTAAAAGGTAAAGGAACCCTGGATGGTTCAGTCCAGTCAAAGGCGACTATGGGGTTGTGGCGCTCATCTCACTTTCAGGCTGAGGGAGCCAGTGTTTGTCCACAGACAGCTTTCCGGGTCATGTGGCCAGCAAGACTAAACTGCTTCCTGCACAACAGAACACTGTGACAGAAATCAGAGCGCACAGAAATGCCGTTTACCTTCCCATCACAGTGGTACCCATTTAACTACTTGTACCAGCATGCTTTTGAACTGCTAGGTTGGCAGGAGCTGGAACAGAGCAATAGGAGCTCACCCCGTCGCGGTCCTCTACATATGGTCGCCCTAACCTGAACACATTTTCAACAAGATTGAATGTTTATAGGAAGTACACACCCCAGTCTTTAGAAAGGGTACCACAACCTCCTGCAGGAGAGAGAGCAGTTAGTTCTCTTATGCTACTTTCAGTTCTGGTGTACATGATAGTTAAAATATGCCATGATAAGTACTTGTGTGTTTCATTTCTATGCAGCATTTCCCCATTTCAGAGATTCATCAGAGAGGAAGGGTTTATACCAGCTTTCCCCTATTTGGTGCACTCCAAAGGCTTTCGGACTACAACTTCCAACAGCCTAATGGTCAGTAATTATGAGAGCTGTAGTCCAAAACATCTAGATGTTATTAGGTTGAGGAAAGCTGATTTATAAACATATTGTTTCAAGCACAGATTCTTTAGCCGGTATTTTTTCTTTTTCATGTGGACATTTAAAAAAGACTCTCAGCAAACTGAATCCTCTCTCATTCCTACCTTGAACTGGTCTTGGTCTCTCTCTCTCTCTCTCTCTCTCTCTCTCTCTCTCTCTCTCTCTCTCTCTCTCTCTCTCTCTCTCCCCCCCCCCCCCAGACTGGGACTTTGCTTCCATTTCCTTTTTAAGAAAAGAGAAAGCTCAGAAAAAACCACACCTATTCTGAGTCAAGCTGGAGGGAGGTTTCTACCCACCTTTAAGACCCTTCACAACTTTGACCTTTTCAGTATTCATTACTTGACTGAGAGCTGCCCTCTCAATTTCTCTGATTAGAATAGCCTTATTAAAATGGCACATGTGAAGGCAACTCCAGCCAATTAAATGAGAGAATACTGAAAAGGTCATTGAAAGGAAGGCATGTGAAATCGACGCCATGCCCCCACCCAAGATGATTGGCTCACAACATGGAGACACAATTTCCAGAAGACGCGTTGATACTGCAAATGGAATGCCACCCAAACAACATATTCTTAGATCCAACATTTAAATAAGGGAAGTAATAGCACAGGTCTAAATCATTTCCATTAAACTCATAGTATGCAATTATACAATTCTTCTTCAGAAGATGCTGCCTTGATGATATTAGCAAATGTCACTCAAAGACACCCTGACATTTTACCTCCATATCTTGATTGCTGTCAGAAAAAAGGTGTTTTAATAGATAATAAAGTGTTGGCAATTCATTAGATTTTCATTATCGGTTGTGGTCTTCCTGTAATTAGATATCAACAGGGGTCCTTTGAGAACCTACCACTAAGCTTCACATTGCAAGGATATTCACAGCAGGGGTTGCCTTTCATTCAACTGGTTTGGTACATTTACATGTATAACTTCTTCCAATTCTCCCCACTATTTCTTACCTTATGTTGTGGTGTAACATGGTGTGTTCAGTTGGTTCTTCGGGAAGCTGCATCTTCTTTTCTGGGAAACATTTCTAAGGTTTTGCCTCTGTTTCTGAAGGTAGCTTTTCCAGGTGTTCGGGAACCAGCCGTCAGGTATGAGGAAACGGAGAACTTTTCATACCCACATTGCAGCTAAAAGTGTAAGCACGCCCCGCAGTTTCATCCCAAGTGGAAAGAGCTTGTGTAGGCTCTTAAAATGAGTAGGGGAGAAATCTCGAGCCTTTTGTAAATGCTTGACGTGCATTCAAAAGACCTGAAGACACTCCTGCTGAGAAACCTCCTGCTGGCTTTCCTTCCCCAGCTGCTGTAGAGAACAGTGGGGTAGTGTGCAGCATGAACCTGACCTCCCAACAATTGAGTTGCTGCTGCTTACCAAGAGGGAAAGTTGGAGGGTTGAGGCAGCAGGGAAGTCAGCACAGTGCAAATGCACCAGCTGAGCCAATCCAGTGATACTGCTTGTGCGTTTGCACCATGCTGCCTTCCCCACCAACTTGCTTATTCCCCTCTCCTGTTACGTACTGTCTTTTTCCGTGTATAACACGCCCCTGTGCATAAGATGCCCCCTATTTGGGGGGATTCCAATTGAAGAAAATGGGGAGAGATGGCCCAGAGATGTTGAGCTTTTCTTGGGGAGGATTGACCAAAGTTGTTGAGCTTTTTTGGGGAGGCTTGTCCAGGGTTGTTGAACTTTTTTTGGGGGGGGGGAGTGCCAACAGTTTTTCAGCTTTTTTTGGGGGGGGGTTGCCCAGAGTGTTTCAGCTTCTTTTTGGGGGAAATGCCCGCAATAAACTCACCTGACTGACAAACGCTGCAAGACACACGCGTCGGCGAAGCCAAGAAGCATTTGCCCACTCGCCACCAGCAGCTGGCAATCACATGCCCAGTTGCTGCTGTGGCAGCCAATCCAAAGCAGCCCTTGCCGCGGCCACCAATCGCTGATGGCTGCAACCAATCACCCACCCACCCCCATCTGCACTATCCATGTATAAGACGGCCCCCGATTTTAAACATTAATTTACAGTAAAAATAAAAATAAAAGCCTCGTCTTATACATGGCAAAGTACGGTAAGTAACATACATGATTCATACATGGAATGTCATTAAGAGTGCAATTCTGAACATACTTGCATGAGAGTAAGTCTCATTGAACTCAATGGAACTAACTTCGGAGAAGGTATGCACTGTAAACCTTTGCTCCACACAGGGGCGAACGAAGGCGTCGTGACACCCGGGGCGGGGCGTTGCTACGTAAGGCACATGCGCCATATGTAGCAATGCCACACATGCACTGCAGCCGCGATCGGAGGATCCTCTACATGCAGCTATAGCGGTGACAGAGGGATCCCACTGCCGTCCATATGGCACTTGAGTGGCGCCGGCAGCAAACCGCTATATACAGAGCATGTGTGGCATTGTTACGTACAGCGCATGTGTGCAATGCCGCACATGTGCTGTACATAGCGGTTTGCCGCCTGCGCAGGGATCCTCTGCTTGCAGCTGCAGTCGTGAACGAAGGATTCCCCCACATGCGGCTGCGGCGGCGCTATGGCTGCTCGCACTGCCGTGAGCCCCGTGGAGTGCCTTCTTGTCACCCTCCAGACATGGCACCTGAGGTGCACCGCCCCCTGCCCCGTTGCGACCCCACTGACCCCACAACACCCTCCTAAATCTCTCCCATTGAAATCAACAGAGGGATAGGAGAGAAATTAATTCAGTTCACATTTTTATGTGCTCCTGCAAATAATCTGCACTCCTCAGAGCAATATATGAAACAAAACCCAGGTGCTCTTAGAAATTCCTACTTTTCCTAATTCGGCGGTGAAGTTCTCCAAGCAAAATCTGCATACAAAATAGAGCACACTATTAAAATATGCACAAAGAAATGCTTCTATTATTGAAAATAATGTTCAAAAATGCATTATATCAAGTAAAATGACACATCAAATGTGTGTAGAAGAGGTGAAATGTAATGTAGGTGAAAGCTGATAGAAATTTTAATGCAGACTTCTTTTTAAATGCAAACTGTGGTGGAAATTAGATACAGTGGTACCTCGGTTTACATACGCTTCAGGTTACATACTCCGCTAACCCAGAAATAACATTTCAGGTTAAGAACTTTGCTTCAGGATAAGAACAGAAATTGTGCTCTGACAGCACAGCGGCAGTGGGAGGTCCCATTAGCTAAAGTGCGGCTTCAGGTTAAGAACAGTTTCAGGTTAAGAACGGACCTCAGGAACGAATTAAGTATGTAACCAGAGGTACGACTGAAACTGAAATTAAGAGTGGGAAAATGAAAAACTCAAAGCAAACCAAAGTTGATACATTTGTCCATCCCTACAAAAGTGTCAGCTTGTCATGGATCGTGACCATATTTTTTATTTCAACAAATCATCGTCATCCTCATTATTAGTGAAAGAAAGAGTTAATATTTCAACGTTGGCAAGAGTACCCGTTGGATAAGGCATTTTTGTGTCCTCCCCCCACCCCAACATTATTCACACAAAGCTCAGAAAAGGGAAGAACTTCTATAATAGCTACATTATACGAACCACAGCTGAGCTATTTTTGTCAGAGAATATATTGGCAATGTTAGAAGCAGATAAGAAGAGACCAGCTGAGTGGCAAGTGTTGTCAGCAAGTGGCATTTCCCCCCACGGACAGAAAATGAGTAAAAGGGCTAAAATCTGTAGGGTGCTGTGAAGCATGGCTGACCAAAATCCTTAGTGTCATGATTGCTGGAAGCCTTCAGCTCCATGAACTGCTTCTGCACGGCAAGATTCAGGAATGAACCTGTAAGGAACTCAAACACACACACACACACATATATATAGTATGTTAGACTCCCTCCACCCCCTGAGAAATGAGAGAGAGAGCAGTGATGCACCTTTCACCAACTTCTCACATTTGGTCAGGTGTCGATAGATTTGTGTGCTATGAAACGCAAGTAGAATTGTCTAAAATAAGCAATTAAACTGACTTGGAACTTGAAAGACAGGTATGTTGCTGATGGCACTTGTTAAGAGTTGCAAACAAGCAGCACATAATTACCCTGTTAAATTGGCATGAAGCTGAACTACAATTTGCATACCGCCTAAATAGGCAGTACTGATTCACTCCTGGCAATGGAAGCTTCACAAAGCACATCAGATCATTTTCTGACTTCAGAATGGAGCAGGATCAATTTGAGGGCCCAATATTGTGTGTGTGTGTGTGATTCTGTTCCAGTGCTCAGTCTACCATATATAAACATCTGCTTCTAATATATAATGATACATGATGAAATATCCAAATGTTAACAATATTTCAAACAAGTTAGCAAAATGAAGATTTGCACATGTATTGTTCATCTGCAGGCAGGAGTTACTTGCAAACAAAAACCAACCAAGAGTTGTGTTTGGTTTAGAACGGTTTTGATAAGGGCAGAGACAAAAAAAACTAATGGCTCAAAACAGTTTAGTGTGCAAAGGAAGAAATTCAATGGTGGTAATAATATAATAATATAACAATAAACCAAGTAATTGACAAACTGCTATTTTTTATAGCTGACACTCGGCATAATTGCTTGGAAGCAAATTCTGCTTTCTTCACTGGAGTTTGTTCTCAAGTAAGGATTCATCCAGACTTATGTTTTCTAGGCACGAGACAAGGACGAGTACAAGCAGTTTTCCCCTTTGCTACTATGCTCAGATCCTGTTTGTTGGCTTCCCAGAGGCATCCAATTGGCCACTGTGAAAACAGGGTGCTGAACTAGATGGGTCTTTGACCTGATCCAGCACACTTCTTCTTATGTTCTTATGTGGCACCCCAATGTATACCTAAACAAAACAGAAGTGATCTTCCATGGTATATGGCTGTTGAATATAAGGGTAGCAAAAACACAGCTAAGAAGCTCAAATCATATATACGGTATGACTGACACCCTTCTTTGGAAATTAAACCAATGTCCACACTTTAACATTCAAAAACTTGCAGAAACTTATGAATTAAAACATATTTACAGTCACATGCTTATTTAAACAAGGCCTTGCAGTCTCTTCTAACTTCCAAACAACTGTATTTTCCTCTCTTTCCAGAACTCAGCACTCAGTCTTCTGTATCTCAGTTAGACTACGCCTTACAGCTCCGATAGGAGATTTCCACTTTTACTTTCTCCTGCAGCTTTGATCTCTTTCTTTCAAGCAGAGAAGAAGCACTCCAACACTCTAGTCAACTTAGCAGTGTTCACAGTGGATTCTAAAACACAGCCATCTTGCTTCACATAAAACGGAGTCTCTCCTTTACCAGATACCTCCTATGTGGCCAACATTAGCTAAAATGAGAACTGCCTGAGAACTCGCTAGAATTCAGTTACTAGCCAATCAAATTTAAATGCATAAGTTTGTTCTTGGTATAAGCTTTTGTGTGCATGCACACTTCTTCAAGAACAAACTTAGTTGGTCTCTAAGGTGCTACTGGACATTTATTTTTATTTATATATATATATTTTGACTGCGTCAGACCAACACGGCTACCTACCTGAATCTTAAATGCATAGTGATGCATACAAGCATTTCCAATTTCAGTGAAATAAATTACTATACCTAACAATACAGGTGGACTTTCTCCTCTCCATAAATGAAGCATCCTTTTCACAGCATGATAAGTTTGCAACCAATTTCTGGACAAATTCACTCACATTCAGCCAGACCCAAGATTGCACGAAGGCTGTCCATTTAGACATAGAGCCAGAGTTTGCGGATATGGAACATTTTTCTTGTAACATTTATCACTGATGATGAAGAAGAGATAGGAGAGTACATACCCCTGATTTGGTATTGTATATGGGACCTTGGTCAACAGTCTCAGCTTGGCTTAAAGGTTTAAATGAATAAAGATACTGCTACATTCTGAAGGCTGTTGTGAAACATTTGATCATTTTTTGTTCCCCAAGAGTCTCAAAAATTGCATTAGTTTCGGTTTTTTTAAGGACAGGGAAAAATCTGTTTGACATTCCAAGCATGTGCTATGCTGAATGAACAAAAAAGGAAAGTTAACATAATTAAAATGGTTATAAACATGCCTGCTATTTCTGTTTACCAAGCCAAAATTTAATTATCAGAAACATACTGTAGTGTATGTTGTCTTTGCAAATATACGAGCCTGGCATTGTAAATAGCTTGTTTCCAAGCTGTGTGTGCATAGTTATGTGCCCATCTGTAAACATTTTATTTAATTGATTTTTCAAGTCTTTAGACTCCGCTTCTGAGACTTCTAAAATGTAGTTAATTAAAATCCGTAGACTTAGAAACAATTACCTTGCACCCTCTTCATAATATCCCCCCCCCCAGTAGTGAGGTATTTGGAGTGATGTTGTTACAATTAAGGTAATTATAAGTAAGTGCAGAATAATGGGGAGTAAAGGTACAAAGGTTATGGCTTGACTCAGAGAAAGTGTTTAATAATGTACAAATTAGCTTAGACTGGAGTGAAGGTCATCTAAGCCAAAGATGGCTGCAAGGCATTAACAAAGCTAAATAGAGTGCATAGTATGCAAATATGGCTGAATGAAAACTGTGTCTTTTTTTAATTGTTGCAAATCCATATTCTAGTGCTGTGTAAGGACAATGCACTTCTTAAAAAAGAAACAAAAGAGGGAGAGGTGTTATGGGGTTGCCATAATCCAAAAAGTAATATTCCTGAGCTGGACCATAAAGAAGGCTGATCGCCGAAGAATTGATGCTTTTGAATAATGGTTCTGGAGGAGACTCACTCCAGGTCATACCACTCACTGGTCCTGCTTCACAACCTGAACATTTTTGCCTGGCTGGATAATGAATGCCTCTTGCTGGCCTGAATGGAGGATAAGGACAGTGTATGAATGTGTAGAAACTTCTCTATTCTGCAAAGGAAAAAGAAACATTTGTTGGTCTCTGCCCACTTTTTCCTCTGACCCCATCAACCCCTGGCTACCTATATGGGAATGCTGCTAAAAAAATGCCCACCACCATCACCCGCTCCACCATACACAAGCTCCCGTCATATTCTCTGATTTTGCATTGTAGTATTTAAATCAAATACTGTTTTATTGCACTGTTTTAACATTGTTTCTCACTCTGAGGTTGTGTGAACAACAAAGCATGGGTTTTAATGTCAGTAAGTAAAGAAATCACAATGACAGGCATTTTGCTAGTCAGCAAGGTCTGTATAGTTAAAGCTATGGTTTCCCCAGTAGTGATGTATGGAAGTGAGAGCTGGACCATAAAGAAGGCTGATCACCAAAGAATGGATGCTTTTGAATTATGGTGCTGGAGGAGACTCTTGAGAGTCCCATGGATTGCAAGAAGATCAAACTTATCCATTCTGAAGGAAAGCAGCCCTGAGTGCTCACTGGAAGGACTGATCCTGAAGCTGAGGCTCCAATACTTTGGCCACCTCATGAAAAGAGAAGACTCCCTGGAAAAGATCCTGATGCTGGGAAAGATTGAGGGCACAAGGAGAAGGGGACGATAGAAGACAAGATGGTTGGATGGTGTTCTTGAGGCTACCAACACGAGTCTGACCAAATTGCGGGAGGCAGTGAAAGACAGGTGTGCCTGGCGTGCTCTGTTCCATGGGGTAACCAAGAGTCGGACACGACTGAACAACAACAATATTCCTGACACCCACAAAATTGTTGAGCTTTTGGAGCTGTTTCTGCTGCCTTTTCCTTTGCGCTGCCATAAATCCGTCTTTTTCCACAAATCCAGTGATTCTTGGCCCCCGGGTGACAAGGCCTCTGGTCGGACGCTTTCTGAGATGCCAGTTGATGTGTCTTTGGATCTTTCCAAAACTTTTCTTCTTCTTTGCTTGAGGAAAGGTATCATGAAAAAATCTGAAAAGGATGAGGGGGGAGATAAATAAAGACTGAAGAAGTGACAGTTCTATTTCAATTGGGCTCAAGATAAGATAGCCATGTCTCAACAGCTGAGAAGATCTCACAGATATGCAAGTAAAAAAAAAAGGGGGTGTGTGTTGGGAGTAACATATTTTTCTTTTAACAACAATGAAAAAAAAAACTTTTTCTTTGTGGGAAGCCAGCTGAGAGGAATCTCTCTATAGAAGAGTAGTTAGATCAGGGACTGTATATCTCATGAACAATAAGGCACTGAAAGAGAGGGAACAGAGATGGGGGGGGTACTGAAAGTCAAGACAGGAATTTGATGCTGGGTTAAAAATAAAGGTGCTGACATTGCTATCCACAGAGGTCCCAGGAAGACAAAAGATCTTTCCAGGCAATAGCTATCCCAGGAACACTAGCACACCAACCAGGAAGTGAAGCAGTTAAGCCCTTAAGGCAATTGTTCCTTTTATCATGGTGGGTTTAAGAGAAGCTCCGTTTTACAGCATAGCTGGTGCGTTACCCATGCTGAATCCTGCTAGGTGCATTAAGCATGATAAGCATGGCAAACAGCACCTTCCCAGCCCTTGTAGGGTTGCAAATAACTGGCATCCTGATTTAGTGCCCTTGCCACTCACAAAAAGCGTTACCAGCGTTGGGGGGGTGGGAGCTGGTGTGTTCAGACATGGTGCTTTTTGAAGAGGACAAGCCATAACTCATCCTGCTTGATTTAACAAAGCCCGTTAAGCCAAAGAGCTTTTCTGGAAGCCAGGGGGACTAAATCAAAGTAATGTATAGCTCTTTGCCTAACAGTGTGCGGACCAAGCTGCGTCTAATAAATAATCCTTTCTTTTTTATTTTCCTTTTTGCAATGTGTGTGTTTTTGTTTTGATTTGCGTTTTGCATGCTAACCAGAGCAAATCCTGCCACAGCCCAACTTGGCCTCATCTGCACTATGCATTTAGATCACTATCATACTGCTTTAAACAGTCGCGGCTTCCCTCAAAGAAGTCTGGAAACCAGGGGTGCTAATTTCAATAAAATATGGGGGGGGGCAGATAAGTCCTGCCCTGCATAATTGAGCACATGACATGGTGAACACATACCATTTGAATAGCAATGTCGATCAACTTTGGGGCGCCCCTGGTCCACTCAGGTATTTTATTGGGGGGCCAAAGCCATCATGGCACCTAGGAGCTGGCTTCAATGCTGGAAACTGTGGCTTGTTAAGGGTGCTGGGAGTGACCCCTATTCCCCTCACAGAGTTATGATTCCCAGAGTGGTTTAACAACCAAGCCCTCCTCTTAGGGGACTCCGGGAATTGTAACCCTCTAAGAGGATTAAGGGGTTGCCTAACTACTTGGAGCACCCTTAACAAACTACAGTTCCCAGGATGGAGAATCCATGATTGTCGAAAGTGGTGTGATACTGGTTTAAATGTATAAATGCCTCAGTCAGGACCGCAATACCTCAAGGACCACCTCTTTCCACGTGAACGTACCCAGACCCTGAGATCATCTTCTGAGGCCCTCCTTCACGTGCCTCCTCCTCGAGAGGTCCGGAGGGTGGCAACACGAGAACAGTGGCTCCCCATCTGTGGAATGCTCTCCCCAGGGAAGTTCGCCTGGCGCCTTCATTACACACCTTTAGGCACCAGGAAAAAAATGTTCCTTTTAAACCAGGCCTTTGGTTAATCTGATTTACATCCTATGCCCTTTTAAAATGTGTGTGTGTGTGTTGTTGTTGTGTTTTTTTGGGGGGGGGGCTATTGGGTTGTTGTTTTATTTTTTATTATGTATTTTATGATTTTATATCTTGATTTTATTCTGTGAACCGCCCTGAGACCCCCGGGTATAGGGCGGTATATAAATTCAATAAATAAATAATTAAATTAAATTAAATTAAATTAATAGTGCAGATGGATCCTTTGTTTTTCTTTTTAGGACCTGGGTAGGACCCAATGTTGTGCCTGTGGGCTTGACCCTCTCTTTGATGCCTTTTGATGCCTGACATGGCCCTTGCACCTTCCAATAGTTCTCTCTCTCTCTCTCTCTCTCTCTCTCTCTCTCTCTCTCTCTCTGTGTGTGTGTGTGTGTGTGTGTGTTTGTTTGTTTGTTTGTTTGTAGGGGAGATGGCTGCTCTTTTGCCTTTGTTTTGTTGATTTTGGAGTCTTTTGCCTCTTTGGGGAATGGTTTTGTGCAGGGGGGAGGGTTCCTCTGTGAAATGGGTATATTGTGGTGCCTGTGAGAGTTTTAGAGGTGTCCCTGTTTTTACTTGTTGTTGTTGTTGGTAGATGATAGATAGATGATAGATAGATAGATAGATAGATAGATAGATAGATAAAATAGATGACCACACACACACACACACACATTTGCAAATATATTCCCTGCCCCAACAAAAAGACAAGAATCGATTGTCATGAAAAGGAACTCAATTTTCCAATAGGAAAGGAGAGTTTCATCTGTATCAATAAAAATTCATAGAACAACTCATATAATAATCTCATCATTCATCTTCCAAAAATCTTTCAATTATTAACACTGACCGTTTTATTTTGCCATTTTTGCCATTTCCCCATTATTATTATTATTATTATTATTATTATTATTATTATTATTATTATTTGCAGTATTTCAGGGTAAAAAGTGCCCCGAAGGCAGATCATGAAATCAGTAGCATATAAAATGCATCTAACTAAAGCAACAGCATAGAAACATTTCATTACAACTGGCTTAAATGAGAAATAGCAATGGCAGTTAAAACTACAGCTTGCAAAATATAGACCAGCTTATTACACAATTAAAAGCAGATCGGAATGTCTGGGCCTTAAATGTAGTATTTCAATTTATAGGGCTTTAAGCCTGCATTCAGCTGCTCCATGTGGTAAAACGCCAAACGAATGGAATGCAGTGCTCGGAGGTCTATGTTAATGGGATAGATTTAAAAGTGCCTCCACTTTCCCAATGAAATCAGTATGGTCTTGCTTTGGCTGTATTGCAGATCTAAGCGCGCACACACAGTTTTATTCATGCACTGACTCTGCATACCCACACACAGGCTGCATCCACATGGTACTTTATTCTAGTTTCCTGATGTTTCCCTGTTAATTTCCACATTATAGCTGCGCTTTCGTATGACATAAACGTCACTTCTGTAAATATAGTGGAATACAGCCAAAGTTGGGTGCTCATTTCAGTGTTATTTGCATATAGTTTTTTTTTTCCTCCCCTGGAAGCAAATAAAACAGAAATGAACACCAAACTTGTGCTATATTATTCTGCTATATTCCCAGGACTGGTTTTTACATCGTGTGAAATCTCAAATATAATGTCAAAATGGAATAAGTGTCATGTAAATGCAGCCACTGGCACAGCGTACATTTTCAGAGGTCTTCTGGACGCTGATATGAATGGGTGTGATTCCCTCCTCTGTTAAAATTCCATGCTGCCTTTAAAAGAAGTCCTTTTGAAAATTCAACAGCATTTGAGTGCTATTTTCCCCCTAATGTATACATTTTTGCATAGCGATTCCCTTTTATACAATGCCCTTTTTCTTTTTTCTTTTTGCTACTTTTACTAATAGATGCATTTATATGCACACTTCACATGTTCACAGAAATGGCTAGAAAGCTGCATTGCAGAATTCAGAGAAGTGCAAATTTCAAAAGGTGACTGCCTTCCAGATCACATATTCTTACAAAAAGATCTAATTCCTTAAGTTTGCATTTACTTGTAGACCAAATCAGATTTATCCTACATTCCTAGTGGGTTGTAAATGCTGACTGACTGACTGTTTTGGGGAGGGCAGAAAACCAAAAGGGAGAGAGGAATGAAATGGAAAGGTACAAAATTGGTTGGCTGGCTAAACAGAAGCGCATTGTGTAACTCAGTGGTTCCCAACTGGAAGTCTGCAGATCCCAGGGGGTCTGCATAACCCACCCAAGGGGTCCGTGGCACATATACATCAACTGTCAGGGACATCCTGTTTTTGGGTGCCATGCTCTCATTCAGAACACATGACTCAACGCAGGAGCATTTCCCAGTTTTGTGTTGGGACATGTTGGAGGGTATGGTGGCACCGTTCACATAATAAAAACTACCAGGGAGATATCAACATTTTCCAAAGTAGGGGGGTCATGTCTTGGCTTTTGAAAAACTGGGGGTCAGCAGTACCTAGCTAATTGGGAAACACTGGTATAACTGATAGCTCCATGGGACCTTGGATGGTATTTATTTACTGCAGATTCTAGACCACTAGGTAGGTGCTACTCAACTGGTGGCAAGAGATTGGCACACAAAACTGGGTTGGACGTGCCTCTAAAACATGGGGAGGCAAACTTAGGCTCAGGGGCCAGATCCAGCCCAATCGCCTTCTAAATCTGGTCTGCAGACGGTCCAGGAATCAGTGTGTTTTTACATGAGTAGAATGTGTCCTTTTATTTAAAATGCATCTCTGGGTTATTTGTGGGGCCTAGGAATTTGTTCATTTTTTCCCCAAAATATAGTCCGGCCCCCCACAAGGTCTGAGGGACAGTGGACTCCCCCCCCCTACTGAAAAAGTTTGCTGAACCCTGCTCTAAATGCTTGTGATTTGAAAGAGACGAAATGGTGTGTTCTAATGTATCAATTAGAACCTCAGATATGCTGATGATACAACCTTGATGGCAGAAAGTGAGGAGGAATTAAAGAACCTTTTAATGAGGGTGAAAGAGGAGAACACAAAATATGGTGTGAAGCTCAACATCAAAAAAACTAAGATCATGGCCACTGGTCCCATCACCTCCTGGCAAATGGAAGTGGAAGAAATGGAGGCAGTGAGAGGTTTTACTTTCTTGGGTTCCATGATCACTGCAGATGGTGACAGCAGTCACGAAATTAGAAGACGCCTGCTTCTTGGGAGGAAAGGAATGACAAACCTAGACAGCATCTTAAAAAGCAGAGACATCACCTTGTATAGTTAAAGCTATGTTTCCCCAGTAGTAATGTATAGAAGTGAGAGCTGGACCATAAAGAAGGCTGATCGCCAAAGAATTGATGCTTTTGAATTTTGGTGCTGGAGGAGACTCTTGAGAGTCCCATGGACTGCAAGAAGATCAAACCTATCCATTCTGAAGGAAATCAGCCCTGAGTGCTCACTGGAAGGACAGATCCTGAAGCTGAGGCTCCAATACTTTGGCCACCTCATGCGAAGAGAAGACTCCCTGGAAAAGACCCTGATGTTGGGAAAGATGGAGGGCACAAAGAGAAGGGGACGACAGAGGACAAGATGGCTGGACAGTGTTCTCGAAGCTACCAACATAAGTCTCACCAAACTGCAGGAGGCAGTGGAAGACAGGAGTGCCTGGCGTGCTCTGGTCCATGGAGTCACGAAGAGTCGGACACGACTAAATGACTAAACAACAACAACAACAACAACAATGTATCCACAGAAGCTGCAGACAAATGAAGGCTATTGTGGACACTGTTGAGATATTCCCATGGGCCACAATGCATTTCCACCTGAATTTTGACTAGCAAGAGCACGAAGGCATCAATTCCAAAGCAAGATGTCATGAAGACAGTCCTTCAGCAAAGGGAGAGTTAGGGCTGTGTCAGTAGGTGCAGGAGAAAAAAATGGAGTTGGGAGCTGTCAGCATAAATATAACACTAAAGCCTACAAGCATGAAGAACAGTGCCCTGAAGAGGAATATAAATAAAAAATAGAACTGAGGCCCAAACAATCCTTGAGCTGTGACGTGTGTGTTTTTTCCTGAGAAACAGGATACACATGAGAAGCACAAGGGCAAATTTTGCAAAGCGCAGATTACAATCTCAAGAAGAACCAGACGGGATATGCTGACAATATTTCACAAAGGGGGACCTCCTCTTGGCCGATAACATGCAGCGAACCTGAGAGCAGCATATGCTGCTGTTTGTGGATGCACACAATTGGACTGGAGTTTTATTGCCCAATTGATTTCAGCAAGGCCACTGTTTCTAGCTGAGGTTCATCAGGAACATATCCATTTTTAAGAAGAGGAAAAGGTAGGTGGCTGACATAATAGCACCTTGTGTCCACATGCTGTTTTTCTACACACTCCATTTATGATGCAATGCTTTTGTGCAAATTTTCTGCCAGTGTGCATCTGTATTGAAACTGTGTGGTTTTTTTAAATCACACACACACAGAGAGAATTGTTATTAAATGTTTAAATTTTATATATACATGGAATCCCTAGATTCCATGTATATATAAAATAGAAAGGGTTAGATTTTTTATTATTTTTACACTTTCTTTGTTTTATAGCTGCAACAGTTTTGCTGGTTTTATCATTGTCTATTGCGTTTTAAGTAAATCCCCGCCGCCACGTGTTAAGGGGTAGGTAAGAAATCTAATCAAATAAAAGAAATGAGCAAAATGAAAATGAACAATCTTTGTGAAAGCACAAAGCAGGAGAGTTGCAGAAGCTTCCTCATTCTCATCCAGGCACAAAACGCATCTTTGGCACCCAAGAGTCTGACATCAAAAACCACGGCATTTGTCCTCCCCCCCTCCTGAGTTTAGGAAAGGCAATTCTGCTATTTTGAAAGGTATCATTGTGTGGGGGGTGCATACCATGGCAAAATCCACAAGGATGAACAGTCCCTTACTATCTGGTGGTTGCCCACCAAAAATACAGGAAAAGATGAGGTCTTGCAGTAAGTCATGTCTAGAATTCATATCTAGGAGGAGAACATTGTTGAAATGCAGAAGGCCCCCAGTTCAAGCACCAGCATCTCCAGCTAGGGATCCTGACTGAAGCCCTGGAGAGTGGCTGCCAGCCTCTGTAGACAATACAGAACCAGATGGGGAAATGTCTGACTTCTTATAAGCCAGTTCCCTGTGTTCCTATGTGAAGCTTGCAAAAATGAAGTGAGGTTACTCAGTTTAATTAAATCTATTTCTGTAACATATACATGAGGCTACAAAATGGCTTTACAAGGAGTCAAAACACCCTTGAAAATCCAGGATAATGTTTATGTTTGTGTGTGTTGTGAGAGAGAGAGAGAATGTGTGTGTCTCTAATGTAAGAGAAAATGAGTATACAAGAAATATCAAATGTGTGTATGCTGTGTGTATATGAAAATGAAGGCGTGAGATTAAGACTACAGTATGTGTCAGTATGTGTTCTCGAAGCTACTAACATGAGTTTGGCCAAACTGCGAGAGGCAGTGAAGGATAGGCGTGCCTGGCGTGCTCTGGTCCATGGGGTCACGAAGAGTCGGACACGACTGAACGACTGAACAACAACAACAATGTGTCATTGAATTGTGAAAAACATGGCCTCTGTTGAAGACAAAGCAGCGACCACATCACACAGCAAGTCTGAAAGCAAGCAAATAAAATGAAAGGGTTGCCAGTTAACAACAGAAGGTGTGTCGGCTATTTGATGCTTTCAATGGCCGTCTTTGCCATTCAGGCTCCCGCGGTAGGAGAGAGAGCTTAATGGAGGGGTGCAATATCATTTAAGGGAGTGTGTGCTATAAAGAACTTCATAAAGTTCTAGCAACAAATTCCACTTGAGTGGCAGCTAAATACCAGAGGGTCCTGAAACGTTGGCAGTAACCACTCTCTTAAACTGCAGCAACAAACCAATCATGCAGCAATCAATACCGCAGGTTTTCAGAGCATTTGCAGTTAAAGCAAACTTTTCATATAACCACTGCAAACTCCATTTGAGTTGCCATCAATATCACAAGGCCCTAGAGCATTTCCAACAAAGCTTTCCATAAAACTGCAGCCAATCCCTCCTTCCCCTTGCTTAGTCAGTTTTCTCTGAAGAAGAAGAAGGAAGAGGAAAGGAGTTGGGGGGGGGGTGTGCTCTTCAAAAGGAGTTTTTGTTATTGACTTCAATCATGTGAGGATTTTCTCTTAGACTCAATGCCAGCCCTGGCTTCTTCTTCTTCTTCTTCTTCTTTTTTAAAAAAAGGCAGCTTGACTCTGCAGCTGGCAAAGAAACAGAACAGTTCTACTTTAATCATGGTTCTCCCTGCTTGCACTTTCACTGGACCTTGAAAATAATTTGGGAATGTCTAGAAAAAGAAAAGACCTACAGGAACTAGTGATGGGTGAATCTGTCAATTTTGGTTTCTCTCAGTTTGGGTTCTTGAAAACCCATCAGGGTTTAAGTACACCCCCCCCCTCCCGAACTATACACTTTTATGTATGCAATTTCACTAAATATACACATTTTTGCAAAGCAATTTAATGCATTTTTGTATGTTGTTTTCACTAATGCGATGCATCTTTATGCACACATTGCCCTAGTGCAGTGTTTTTCAACCTTTTTTGGGCAAAGGCACACTTGTTTCATGAAAAAAAATCATGAGGCACACCACCATTAGAAAATGTTAAAAAAATTAACTCTGTGCCTATATTGACTATATATAAAGTAATTTTTCAATTTTTCCCACGGCACACCAGGCAACATCTCGCGGCACACTAGTGTGCCGCGGAACAGTGGTTGAAAAACACTCCCCTAGTGCACACACTTTCATGGAAATTACTTGGCCTGAGAACTGCATTGCAAAATTCAGAGACGTGTGGGTTTCAAAGCATGTCTGTGTTTAGATTTGTGTATTGTTTGGGAAAGTATGGATTTGGCTAGTTTCAGCTCTAAATGTGAACTGAATTGAATTTCTCTCCCCATCCTTAATCAGAACCCAACAGATTTAGTGGATCCAATCCCTTTTCAATGATACACTTCTTCAATCTAAATAAAAATATTTGTGTAAATAGAATTACCTGTGCAATTTATTTGATTACCCTGCCCAGGGCCTAGGTTTTCCACATTGTGTTTTATAGTATCATCTGTGCGATATCTGCACATGCAGCGAGTAACATAGACTCCTTTTCAGGTTGTATTCTGACAGTGACATTTTCATTTGCTGCTGCTTCCATGGCATTAGAGATGTGCGCAGCTATGGAGCCAAAGGAACATCCAGATGGAAAGAAATATGAGTCTGAAGACTGGCTCTGTGGCAGAACTATTTAAAATTGAGCCAACAGACACTCCAAGCGAAGTGTCCATGTCCTCATGCCTGGAGGCTTCCTTCAGGGCTCCAGCTGAGGAGGCATGGCAATTGCCCCTTGAACAAGGGAAGGATGCCATGTCACAAAAATGATGAAGTGATTAGTGAATGACTGTGGGAAAAGAAAGAAAGAAAGAAAGAAAGAAAGAAAGAAAGAAAGAAAGAAAGAAAGAAAGAGATTACCAAAGCGTTCTCTATCTTGACTACAAGATACATTACAGTAAATATGCAGAATGAATTTTTTCATACACCAGGCATCCCAGATTGCTTTTTAGCACCTCTTCTCCTATTTTATGTGAACATGTGTTCATTGGTAATACAGAAGAGATGAGGCATTAGTAATGCAAATGAGAATTTCTAACCAATGAAGGCTTTACATTTCCATTACAAATTGATTAAAGCTATAACCTTCATAGTTGGAAAGCAGGTTCTGTCTCCACTAGAGAGACGGAATAAAGATCAGAACGTTGTAATCAATCATACAAAATAGGGAATCATAACTTCACAAAATTAACTACTTTAGACTCTAAACTATTGATGGTAGTTGCAGATGTACAGAAAAGTACAATTTGCCCCAGACACCCAGCAAAGAAGACTGAGCAAGCATTTTGGGGGAAAGGATGTATTTATTATTCTTAAAAAAAAAAAAAAAAACAGTTGGGAAGAACTGAAAACCATTTTCACCAAATAAACTGAATTAATACAGCACCAGCTAATTACCAATTCTGGTAGGGAAGCAGCCCTCCAGACCCTCAGGACATGTTATGCAGCCACAAGCTGTCAGTTTTGAGATAAGGATGAGTAGGGGATTATTCCCTCTTCACTAGGTGAGCCTTGGGTATGAACCCAACATACATACCAAATACATACCAAAGCCCCATGTCCAGTGGGATGTGCCAGTTCTACTAGCAAATCCCTAAAATGTGCTCATAACCCAGTTATACTGGCTTTTCTCTCCCACTTCCTCACCTTCCTGGAGTCCATGTCTCAATGGTCAACCAAACCACAACACTCTTAGATGCCAATCTAATTCATTCCAGCAGCGTGGAGTAGATCAAAAGGGAGGGACCATGAGGCCAATCAAGGACTCCCACTTCCAAAAACCTGTCCTACTGACAACTAGCAGAAACGCAGGCTTCATATAGGGAGGGTGGGAAGGCACAGAAGAAACAAAAGGAGCAAGAGTTGAGGAGGAGGCAGACTTATAAAGTCCAGCTGGACCCCACCCACCCCCACCCCATTGGCTTTGCTTGGCCTTGTGACAAACCACAGTTTGGTGTTCCATCTGAATCACCTACTTAAATCAGTTTATAAACTGCAGAACTGAATTACATACTCTTAGGGGAGGGATGGGGACTTGGGAGACATGTTGCTGGATTTCAGCTCCCATCATCACTAACCATCAACCATGCTGGCTGGGGTATAAGGAAGCTGGAGTCCAACAACATATGGGGACTAACATAAATCTGCACAATGAAGGTGGGTTGGAATACAATGGCATTACTTGTTCTTTCCTCATGCCAGAGCCAGTAAAAATGAAGGGAAAATCAAGCAACTGATGGGAAGAGTAGCTTTTCTGAGCCGTGTTCAGGTTTATAGGCAACAAGCTGTGCAGATCTGTCTCAGAGAAATTGCTTTTATAAACTGGGTTGTATAGTAAAAAATCTGCCCTGAAGGGCCCCCCATCCCTCTGGAGCAGAATTTGAGAGTGCGGGGGGGGGACTGCAGAGGAGAGAGAAAGGGAGAAATCCTGCTGTGTGAGCATACAACCTGTAGCATTCAATATCAAACTTCTAATTCGATTTATGCATAAGAGAATGCACCTGTCATTTCTAACTTCCATACAGCACAATACTGGATTACATGCTAAATGGTCACAGTAATGTGACAAAAGTAGGTACATAACGAGTATCCTTGAGGCAAGAATTCATATTTCAAACATGTTTTCTTTTCTCCCCATAAACTCAATTGCTATGGAAATAAATAACTCCCATTAAACACTGAGGTTCAGCATTGGTAGCTTGAATGCAAATCCAGCAAGACATAAAAGTTTCATCTTTTTAAATGTTGACATTAGATCAAGCATTAACTGTCCTATTCACAAGCAATAGATCAAGCAATGTGTTTATCATGTAAAAAGGTGCATCAAGCACATTTAAATGACATTCAAGCTGTTTTTTGAATTGGACACCGTCTCCGCAGAATAATTTGATGTGAAATGAACTCGGCATATCAAGGGAGTATAAACACAAATCTCTGCATGGCACGCTCCAAACAATAGGTGTTGTGATTAATCAATCCAGTTTAGTTCTGCTAGCTAGCCTACGGCTTTAAGGGAAGAAAAAAACCTCTTTAAAAACAATGTTACATCCCAAATGTATTCGAGGGCTCTGTCGTTATATATACTCAGTCTATTCCGGCCCTCATTGCTGGACAAAGAATTTGAACTCCCAGCTCAAGTTTTGCAGTTCCCATGCCAAAACCAGATCTAAACTGAGATTGAAATGGATCTAGAAAACTGGTCACATCCAAGTGAACCTGGATCTGATCAGTAACCACCTGCTCAAGAGCCTTGCAAAAAAAAAAAGGGAATATGAGTAATTGGTCAGTAGTTTGCATTTTCTGGATGCATGGAAGGCTTCTTAAGGAGTGGTCTCCTTTAAGCAGGCAGGGACCACTCCCTGCAAAAAAGAGGCAGCTCCATGGTCCAACCAGCCCCCACCTCTTTATTAGCATTTATCATCCATGAAGAGCAAGGGTCAAGAGCACATGTAGGCACCCACATGGATCCAAGCATTTATCCACATCCACAGCTCATTCAACAAAACTGGGCTAGGCAGTGCTCTGGATATCTCTTGAGGTTCACCTGCTATAATAGCAGAGTCAAGGTTCTGATTGATTCAAGTGATTTTATCTTCAAAATGCTTTGCAAACAAGTTGCTGTAGGCCACTGTTGGTGCCACCACCTCCTTTGGGCTACAGTGTGAAAGGCCACACATTACTCAGGAAAACTCTACCGGGTGGCACAATGAGAATGCAATGGAGACAGCAAAGTATTCTTCTTCACTGCTGCCAAGTAAGCTCCATCATGAAGCTTCACTAGAGTTTGGCTGCATTGATCCAGTGTTTATTTGGCAAAATTGCACACAAACATACGTATATTAGAAGAAATTTACAGTAAGATGCTGATGAATTTCCATGAAACAAATAAATGCATTGCAAGCATTTATGATGTGGAAATCTGGAGAACTGAACAGGTTAAAATCAGAAACTGATGGCCCTGGAATGGACAAAGCTGTCTTTCCCCCATTCTGCAAGGTAAGCTGAAGCTATCCACCCACCCAAATTCTAAGAACTTCTAAAGTGCCCTGAGAAAGAGACGAGAGAAGAAAACTTTCAAGAAATTCAGTACTCGTTTGCAGTGAAGCGGTGAGAAGTTGTCCACGTTCCAGCAAAGTACAATTGTGACCAAGCGAGTGGAATTGCCACAGTGCCTGCCTGCACCCTAAGCTGCATTTTGTACCCCATAATTTTATTAGGCTACTGTTTCAGGAGAGTTTTGAGCTTCCCGTTTATGCAAATACAAACTCATTAGTGCTCGGGCAAACAGGAGCTAAAGAGAGAATGATTGGAAATGAGAATCCATGTGGCTATGTGGTAATCGCGTGGATAAGAACAAGTCGTCACCAGGGCACTCGAGAAGAATAAAAATGTGATTAAGGACAACACTGCTTGGCCTTTCTAGTAGGCCATAGGGGGGAATTTGGGAGAAAGATAAATATGACTATAAGGAAGATCTCGGGGAGAAGGGGCGGGAGAGAGAAATAGAATAACTAAGTTGCCAAAAGGTCAAATCTTACAACACAGACCCAAAAAAGAAAACATTCAACAATATATTCTCATACCCATGTGTGCAAAAATAGCTTATAGTTATTATTGCTGTAGAGAAGGGAAGTTGTTTGGGGGTCTCATAATAATTTCAAAGGCAATTATATGAGTACAATGGGCATTTACTGAGAGAGGAGAAAAGAGACCCAGGAGCCTCGGTCGATCGCAAGACGATTCTGAGTCATCAGTGTGTGATGCAGATACAAAGAAGGCAAAAAGAGAGAGGGTGGTTTAGGGTGCAATAGGAATTACTAATAGGAATAAGGGAAATAAAACACACAGCACAGAGCACTTAGACTTGGTTTCTGAATACATTTTATAGTTTTGGTCACCTGTGTTCTGGGTAGGTTAAGAAAAAAGAACCTTCCTAATGTCTACAGGAGTACAGAAATTCCTTGTTTTGAAAAAGGCTGGGAGGGAAGCCTTAGCTTGTTTGTTTGCTCAAAAAAATCATAGAGTTGGAAGAAACAGAGAGAGAGATCATGAATGTGAAGAGAAGGTGATGCATATGTCTACCTGTATGGCTGTTTGCAAGCACAATAGCATTCTCCTCGGTTGTGAGTCTCAGCAAGTGGTATTCCATCAGTTTCCCAAATCTGAATGTTGGCCCTCATTTCTTCAAACACCGTCGCTTACTCTTCAGTGCCGGAGTTATGGAGCTGTGCCCCTTCCTTGTCTTCCACGTTGGACAGTCTTACTTGTACTTTTGCAAGATGGGACGTGGGTGGTGCTGTGGGTTAAACCACAGAGCCAAGGGCTTGCTGATCAGAAGGTTGGCGGTTCGAATCCCCTTGACAGGGTGAGCTCCTGTTGTTCGGTCCCAGCTTCTGCCCACCTAGCAGTTCGAAAGCACGTCAAAGTGCAAGTAGATAAATAGGTACCGCTCCGGTGGTAAGGTAAACAGCGTTTCCGTGTGCTGCTCTGGTTTGCCAAAAGTGGCTTTTTCATGCTGGCAACATGACCCGGAAGCTGTACGCCGGCTCCCTCGGCCAGTAACGCGAGATGAGCGCCGCAACCCCAGAGTCGGACACGACTGGACCTAATGGTCAGGGGTCCCTTTACCTTTACGTGCATATGAAATCTGCATAGGAACATAGGAAACTTCCAGACCTACATGGAGATGTGAAGGACTGACCCTGGAATGAAGGCTGCACCAAATCCAGTTCTCCCAATCAAGTCTGCCCTGAGCCAATCCGGGCACCCCTCATCCCTCTTCAGATCAAGTTCTGAATTATTTCAGGGCATAGGGCTAGAGTTGTTGTTCAGTCGTTCAGTCATGTCCAACTCTTCATGACCCCATGGACCAGAGCACACCAGGCACACCTGTCTTTCATTGCCTCCTGCAGTTTGGTCAGACTCATGTTGGTAGCCTCGAGAACAGGCTTGAGGGCACAAGGAGAAGGGGACAACAGAAGACAAGATGGTTGATCTCATCTTCTGTTGTCCCCTTCTCCTTGTGCCCTCAATCTTTCCCAGCATCAGGATCTTTTCCAGGGAGTCTTCTCATGAGGTGGCCAAAGTATTGGAGCCTCAGCTTCAGGATCAGTCCTTCCAGTGAGCACTCAGGGCTGATTTCCTTCAGAATGGATAGGTTTGATCTTCTTGGAACTCTCAAGAGTCTTCTCCATCACCATAATTCAAAAGCATCAATTCTTCGGCAATCAGCCTTCTGCGATCAGAAAAACCTAAATAAACATACAGCTGGGAGGGGGGCTGGGGAAGGAAACATTGCATCTCCCCCTACTGATAACAGGGGGTTCAGTTCTGCAGTGTGCTCCATCACAAGCAGCTTCTCTGTGGGGAAACTGCCTATGAGTGGGCACCTAACCCCTGGAAGATTGCTTCCTCCATTCAATAGCTGTTGAGTGGAGAGAGTGTTTCTGTGCAGTGATGAGTCATAAGCTCTTTTCCTACAGGGAACATAGCAGACACTCTGTGGAGTACCAAGCAGGAAGGAGAGTTTGGCAGCTTTGGCCTTGTACCTTTTCCCGAGAAGATGTAGATGGTAGTGAGGTCTTGGTCTTTGCATTGCTTCCCCCCACGCCTGATGCCTGCCCCCTTTCTTGCTTCCCATTACAACCCTGGTTTGCTCTGGGTCATCTACCCTAACCCAAAGTGATCTGTGACTGTCATACCCTGACTCAAGCAATGCCTGAATCCCTCCAAAATTGGACCCATTTGGCTCACGACTTGGCCAAATCCAGGGCACAGCTCTCCCTAGAACTTTCTACGTGCAAATTACGTGCCCTCCCAATATACCAGAGTTGTTATTAAATAGTTTTCTGGCAGCATTTTAACAATGATTTCATAACCGGATTGGCATGACATGCCACAGCTAATTATGTGTCACCAGTTTGGTTCGCCGCCTGTCTCACAATTTGCAAGCAATGGATTTGAAAGGCAAGGCATAGAGGTGGGGTGTGATTTTGGTGTTGAGTTCATCGTAATGCCAGGAGCCAGGCCCTTTCACTAAATGTCTCATGTGACTGACAGGACCTCCGAGGGTATCATGTTCCCTACCACTGGGCTGGTAAACTGCTCCAGAGGTTTAACAGCAATAGAGAAAGCAACCTGGCACACCTGCAAGGATGACAGCTGCTGAGTACATTGATCTTCTGTCATCATCTCTATTTTGTAGCCCACTTGAGAGAAAGGAGAAAAGAACAAGAGAGAGAAAAGATGTCACAAATGCAGATGGGGAGAAATTAGTTCAGCTCACATTTTAACATGCATGTACCTAATTTTTGAATTTCCCGAGCCAATACTTGAACCACAATGCAGCCCCCTCCTGTGAAATTTGCATTATTTCATCCAAGGTGTACAAAAACCTCACTACATTAGGGAAAGTGTGTTCAAAAAAAGCATTAGTGAAAATATAGTTTTTTAAAAAGCATTATATCGGGGGAAATCAATTCAAAATTATGTGCATTTGAGGATAAATGCCCATAAAAATGCATACAGATTTTCATATAAATGTCACCGCTCCACCCTCCTCCCCCCCCCAAAAAAAGTTCACAAACTGATGCAAACATTGAACCAATGTGAGACTGGGAAAATGAGAAACTGAGAGGGACCCAATATGTCAGATTCATTCATCCTATCCACAACACCAAAACCACACTAAAAGCCTGATCCAAACACCACATGGAAATAACTTTCTTAGAGTAGGAATCACATAACTGTAGCCCTTCAGGCATTGTAGGACTCCAGCTCCCACCAGCCCCAGTCAGCATGGTCAATGGTCAGGGATGGTGGGATCTGGAGTCCAACGAGATGGGGGTGGGGGAGGACAGGTTCACCACCCCTGCCTTAGAAGAACAGCAGGACAAAAATCAAATAAGAAAATTAAAATCATTCAGACCATTCGATTTGCAGCTCCCCCATAAAATCTTTGAAAGTTTTCTGCTTCTCCATAATGGCTCCTCAACCTGTTCATCATACAGCCGGTGTTCTGTCCTTCTCCAAGGAGGTTTCCATAGCCTTGCACCACTGCAACAAATGAGAATGTGCCCCTCCCACCACCTGCCCCCCAATTCACCGCCACCAGAACACCCTGCTCTCACAAAAGCTAAGTGGGAGGAGGACATTCCAGCAGTAACAGAAATGGCAGGAGGGGCGCCATCTCCTCTTGTTACTTTACCCCACCTCATGCGTGGGGTTTTCCCCGCCTCATGCGTGGGGTGACACTGTCAATTACCAACCAGTATAGGTATTGGGAAGTCCAAATACCTCCTTTTTTGCTGACCTCCCTTTGTCTGGGGTGGCATCCTAGAGCTTTAGAACCTGGGATGGTACCTTGATCTCATCTTTTACGACTTAGTGATTTATTAAAAGTGATGTGGAAATATGGAGAAATGAACTTAGGTGCAGAACAAATGAGAAACAGAGCATCCAAAATTGACAGATTGACTTGTTCCTTCTCTGAACACACACACCCTTTCCACCCTCTCCCAGTGTTGTTAACACACACACACACACACACACACACACACACACACTTATTCTCAGTACTAACTCTTTCTCCATCACAATTTTTCTCTGATAGTTTTTCTAATGCTGCTCTGACATTGAGATGCCTGCCCTTCAGTGCTGCTCTTTAAATGGATCAGCTTCCTCTCTGACTGTTTTGACCCAGTTAATATTTTTTATCATGGATTTTGATCGTGAAGCTCAAACCTCCTACAGTGCTTCACAATCTTTCTGTCCCTTTCCATGAAGACTTACAGTAGCAGGTGGGCGGTTTTATCAGAAATGTTCTGGGTCATGTGGAAAGATCAGGGCAGGAATGGTAGGAGTATAGTTCTATGGTACAAATGTTAAATATCAACATGTTCTTTTAGGTAAAGTAATAGGAGCCTGGGGTGCCAACTTGAATACAATATTGGGCCCAGGTAAGCCCTGCCCGTGCATAATCGATCACATGATGCAATGCACACACACCATTTGAATGGAAATGCCCAACAACTTTGTGGAAGCCCAGCCCCCTCAAATATTTTACTGTAGGGGCTGAAGCCCCCACGGCCCCTAGGAGTTGGTTCCTATGATAGGAGCTGGCAATAAATATCAATTAACAAAAAGGCACTGGCTCTGTATGTGTGCTATTCCAAGACTGGGCCTTTTGCATGTACATTAAGAGGAAGAGGGTAGATATCCTGTGCATAATTGCCTAGGAGTAACTCCACTGCAAATAGAAGTGGAAGAAATGGAGGCAGTGAGAGATTTTACTTTCTTGGGTTCCATGATCACTGCAGATGGTGACAGCAGTCACGAAATTAGAAGACGCCTGCTTCTTGGGAGAAAAGCAATGACAAACCTAGACAGCATCTTAAAAAGCAGAGACATCACATTGCTGACAAAGGTCCGTATAGTTAAAGCTATGGTTTTCCCAGTAGTGATGTATGGAAGTGAGAGCTGGACTATAAAGAAGGCTGATCACCAAAGAATTGATGCTTTTGAATTATGGTGCTGGAGGAGACTCTTGAGAGTCCCATGGACTGCAAGAAGACCAAACCTATCCATTCTGAAGGAAATCAGCCCTGAGTGCTCACTGGAAGGACAGATCCTGAAGCTGAGGCTCCAATACTTTGGCCACCTCATGAGAAGAGAAGACTCCCTGGAAAAGACCCTGATGTTGGGAAAGATGGAGGGCACAAGGAGAAGGGGATGACAGAGGACGAGATGGTTGGACAGTGTTCTCGAAGCTACCAACATGAGTCTGACCAAACTGCGGGAGGCAGTGCAAGACAGGAGTGCCTGGCGGGCTCTGGTCCATGGGGCCATGAAGAGTCGGACACAACTAAACAACAAGAACAACAAACTCCATTGAACACAGTGGGGCTTATTTCTGCGTCAACAAATCAACTAAATCTGAATAAACAAAACAATAGTTAAAGTACGAGCCCCACCGCCTCTGCTGATGAAGGAGAAGCAGCGCTGCTGTCAGCACTGGTTTCTGGTGATATTACTGTTGGCACCACTTCCCCAGTGGAAGCAGCGGGGAGTCCATGGGGCCCCCGTCGCATGCATTTCTGCCACCTAAGGTGGCTGCTTTACCCCGCCTCATGGGCGAGCTGGCCCTGGTGGTAGACAAGCAAGACTTAAATCATCACTCCACTAAATTGATCCATAGTGGTGCAGTTCATTCTTCCAAAGTGGTTCAGATATGGATTAAAATTAGCACTAGCAAGAGACATTTTCTTCATCTTTCGCTTTCCTTGGCAGTGCGAAGTTTAAAGCAGAGAGTGTGTGACAGAACAGTTGGCCATTCAAGAATCTATTTAAACTACTTCTGCTCGCTTAGGGCAAGAGGGAGAACATTGATCCCTTAAACAACTTTACATTGGAGCAATATTTTTAGACCTGCACTGCAGCAGCTGTTCACACACCATGGAACCCATAGCTACTAAGGCTTAGATAGGGGTTACACTAAGATTCACATCTCCTTGCCAAGTTCAGTCTGAAAAGCAGCAGTCTCCTAGGACTTCAGAAGAATCATAGTGCTTGAGGTGAGCCATTACCAGGTGGAATTATTCAAGGTCTGGGATAACAATTCCCTAGCACAAGATGCTAACCAAGACTATCCCATCAATTCATTGGATCAAGGGATTAAAAGTCAAGTAGCTGAAATGATGGCTTTCCTAAGACAGAATTAACATTTATATCTCGCAGGGCAGTGGATGATGCTTGGGATTAGATGGTGGCATACGGAGACACTGCTTGGTGGCTGGTTCAAATCCAAGCTCTGTTCATTGTGGCTGTAATAAGCAACTACTTTTTGATGGCAGTTAAGCAGCTTATGTGCAAAATAATTGGTCATCCAGGCAGCTCCTAGTGGCCAAGTGCCTGAAAGCTGGAAACCAAGAGCACAACTGGCATGGGTTTAAACTGTGCTGCTTGCTATGCACGGCTCAGTGTAGAGAAGTAAATGGGTCACTGAGTAAAAATTCATCCTCAGATCCTAAACATGGTGCTGAATGCAAAGCCCAACAAAGAGAGAAATTGGTTTGCTAGGGTAATGAATAAAACAGCAGAATAAAAATACTGAGGATCAAAAATGTAAGTTTCATGGTGGTTCAGTTGTGTGACCCATGGCCAAACAGCATGGGGGTGCAAAAGGATTTCATTTTGTTCCCATGAAGTCTAAGATCTACCTGAAACTTCTGGGAAAGGCAGTTTGGAGATTTGGAATATGGTATGCTAGTGAGAGCCATCCATCTCTCTCTCTCTCTCTCTCTCTCTCTCTCTCTCTCTCTCTCTCTCTCTCTCTCGTATCAGATTGTAGAGAGGCAGTGAAGGTCCTGAACATGTGTTAGAAGGCAGCCATGGAGAGGAGGTGGGTGAACAAACTGAAGCATAATCTAGGCAAAACAGAAATGCTTTTGGAAGGATGACCCAATATTATGTGCATGATCCACTCTAGACAGTGGATCTAGACAGTGAAGTGCTCCCCTCTAAGGAT
Organism: Lacerta agilis; assembly: GCF_009819535.1. NCBI lineage: Eukaryota > Metazoa > Chordata > Lepidosauria > Squamata > Lacertidae > Lacerta > Lacerta agilis. Next base: position 78,153,833 of record NC_046316.1, on the reverse strand, counting down.
CAGGTTCACAGCTTGGAAGTGCTCTTTGGTGCAGCCAAAGGTGCTCAGGAGTTTTCTTTTGCACTTCCATATTTTAAGATTATGGGTTCTAAATCTGTTTCCTAAAATCCCAGAGGGATGCTGGGTGTGACTGTTTTTGTTCCTTTGTTTTCTCTCTTCTTACTATTTTCTGCTTCTGTCGCTTTAGATTATGCTGGTGTGGATCTCCACCTTTCTCCTTCCTTAACCTGAAGTATGGGGGACTTCCCACTTATCATATAGGAAAGGAAGAGCAAAGGCATAGAAGTGCATGCAGGAGCAAGAGCAGCGGCCTCTCCCTGCCCTGGGAAAGCAGGTTAGAGGGCATTTGACAAATGGAGTGGCAAACTGGGACCGCCATTTTGGCCCACTGCCATTTCCTCATGTCATATGCAGTCTACTAGGCTTATATGTCCAGGTGATTTCAATACTCATCCACACACAGATACACTATGCTGTAAACATGGAAGCTGACTGGGGCTATTGGGTGTCATAGTCCAGAACATCTGGATGGTACCAGGTTGGTAAAGACTTCTGCATGGGGAATGTTGGCTGGTGATGAATGGGACTAGCAGGGTGGATGGCAGGCAGACAAACAGTAGATGGAGCCAGAGCCACTGGCAGGCAGAGTCACTCCCTGAACTGGTTGTAAGTGAGAAGACAGACAAGGAAACGAGGGCAGTCTGAGGATGTGGGGCAGTGCCCCATTTGCCCTAATGGACCACCCTTCACTTGGTATGGGATTATACCACAGAGAAGTGGCTTCCACATTGCTTGGTCTGTATAGGTATGGGGTGGGTGGGTACAAATGGTCAAATAATGCATCCCTATGATCATCAAACACTGCAAAGGTATACCACTGTATGCTCCCTTGTGCCTACAATTTCTGCACACAGAAGATAGATGGCATTTTGTGGTGGGGGGGGGAGTGAAAGAATATCCACTGTGAATCTGTCACTAAAAGTGTCTCTGTTAAAACATTAACACAAATACTTAACTTTCAAAGATGTTAGCATGCCATTACTTGTCACATAAATTGTTCATCTGGATATTTGCAGAAGGTACATTTGAAGGCTGCTGCGGAGCAACTATCAGGATTCATGAATAAGATATAACGCATTTCATATTTTATAAGCGATAAGCATGTTTTCCACCATTTGTAAGGAGATAGAGGAAATTGGAGCCTGCAAGTGTTAACGGAAGATTTTTGTTTACATAAGGTCAATAACGCACACATGATATTTGGAAGGCAGAAGCCACTGGTGTAGTGAGGCCTAATCAGGACCAGCCACCGAACAACCAATTAATAATGATGGAAAGGGCAAAACAATTGGCTGCCCTCCCAAACAGAAGATTTGAGAGACAAAACTTAAGGGGGGGGGGGATCACAACTTTATTAGTTAACAATTTGAGGACTGACAGCTTGACCCACTTGCCTTTGTGAGCATTCCTAAAGTCATTAGCAGCCTACCATGAAGAAGATGGTAATTAAATGTATTACCTGGCCTTTACCAGCAGGTCCCAGGGTGGCTTGCAACAATTTAAAATCCAGTATTAAAAACAATTCAAACATATCACAGTCACAGGTACAAGGTGGGTCCTAGAAAAAACACATCTCAGGGGTGGCACTGGAGGTCTTTCCACACATAGCAAGAGGACAAAACCCCAATAAATGTGCAAAACCTCATTGTCTTATGTCCATGAATTACTCTGTGATCTCAATCCAAACAGGTTACCCTGCAAATCGGTGTGAATTTATCTCTGAAAAACATGACAACGTGATGTCCACTTTTGCCTACCCTGTCGCAGCGAAGATTACGCTAACACTTGGCTGTCATAAATCAATTGATTAACTTTTCAAGAAGGTATTAAAAGTTCCAGCTCCCTTTTCCCCCCTCACCTTCTCAACCATCTCCTCTTTCACAAATCTAAGTCCTTGGAACGTGTAATGCCCTGCCTGTCTCTTTGCTGCCTGCCTGTCTCATGGGCAAAGAGGTTTGGTAATGAATTTATTTGCAAAGGAAGCACATAGTTTCAAAAAGAGCATTTATTCCACTAAGCCTGCTGCATTTTCATAGTTGGTATTACACAACACCAAGGTCCTTTGTGGCATAGGTCTGGGGCGTGGCATGTTTTTAGCCCTAGGGCCACATGGACAACCTTTCAAGGGCCACGTGCCAGAAGTAAAAGTGGATGGAGCCACAGAAAAAGATGCCATTATTGTACAATCAGTTACATCCCACACCTATGAAAGTCAACCGTTTTGACACACACAACCCACTCTTCTCTGTATCCTGGCAAGCAAAGGGCATGATCAATGATTAGGTGAAAGCACTCAAAAAGCATGCAGTGAGGTAGGAGACCTGGGAAGCAGGGAGGGCCTGGGGAGGGTCATGGTCTGGGGAGAGTTCGCAAGGGCCAGATAAGGAAGCCTAGTGAGCCTCTTTCCACCCCCAGGTCTGAGGCTTCCCATCACAACACTAAACATGGGAGGAGGTCTTCCACAACCCTGGAGGGCAGCAGCAGACTAGCTTGAGGGGAGAAGGGCAGGTCACAGGGAGTATGCAGCTGTGAACCCCAACAGCTTATAACCACTCCCCAGTATCTGGTGCCCAAGGCATGAGCTGCACTCTTCTCTCAAGGAACGGCAGCCCTGTCATCAGGGAAGAAAGCTGGGAAGCTTTCAAAATCAAGCCACCTCCTGTGATTTGAAATAGCTTGCTCTCTTCGGGAGTAAGCAGATTCGGTAGGGTTCCTGGTAGATTTTAGGTGTGATACAAGTAGTTAAACAAACTAATAAATAAATATAAGCACCTGATATGTACCACAAACTGGTTATTCTACCTAGGCTGCTAAACAGTTCTGCTAATATAGAGTATCTACATCTATAGTTTAAAATGTAGCAGCTTCATTCAAGCCCGGAATGCTATGTTCACAAAGGGAACGGAGAGCGGCATTTAATGGGGAATGAGGAATTGTCTTTTGGGGATAAATGGAGTGTGCTGGATGACCTGATTAGGAAACATCTGTGAGATTTCCCTCTGGCTATGGCTGTGAAGAGACGAGGACAATAGCAGATGAAGGTGCTCAGACAAAAATAGCATCTGGATGTGGCTTATTTGCAGCTCATTTTTTTGTTAAAGAAAGGGAGCTCATCCATCCTTAATCGAGATGTTCTTGTCCCAAACTAATCTGCTAATTCTAACCTTTCTTCCAATTTGCTTCTGTGACAAACTGTGTGGCCCAAAGGCATGCTGGGAAGCTAGAGAGGCCTGGTATTAAAAGGGGCTAAATGCAAGCTCTTGCCAAGTTTTTACAGTGTGTAGGTAATACAGGTAAGGAAAGCTCTCCTTTTTGGTAAAAAATAATAACAGTGCTGTGAGCACAAAATGGCTGCCACAGGAAGCATAAAAAGTGTTGATGATACTCCATACCAGTGAATATTGACACCAAAAAAACTGTGGATGTAGGTAATGAATGAGGGCCTGAACATTTGATGGTGTCAACTCCAGAATGGTAATTCCAGAAAAGGTGTTCTCTCAGATAGTGATGTCCTTGTGTTGGAAATCCTCAGCACGGTTAAGGTGCTTGCCCCTTCAGGCCAACACCGATCACACATTGGCTGGGGCATGTTCCTGAGGTTTTAGGACTTGTCGCTCTCACATTCTTCATGCCCTCATATTATATTCAACCCCTCAAGAGGACTTACGACACAAAGCAGAATGAAGGTGCAGAGAGCATCTGTAGCACAAACAGCATTCAAGCAAGTGAGCCAATCCACACCGTCAAGGAGAATGGATAACTAACACTACAGGAGCCCTATTCACACAGTCACCTTCACACTGCATCTGTAGGGCACGTTGCCCAAGATTTCCCACCCCCACCCCCCGGTTGCAAATGCTGTGCATGAATAAGGCAGCTACAGGGAGTGTGCCCAGTGTTACTGAGGAAGCGGAGTTTGCTCCACAGGCTTCTGCATGTGGATTTATATTTTGTGCATAGAATGAGCTTTCATAAAGGGGAATTGGCATTGTGGCAATAGAATCCACCACTGCCTTCTGTGTGTGATGGGTGTGGGGACATCTGGGTATAGGTAGAGGTGTCTGAGTGGAGCACTATGCACACATAATTATTATGTGCACAGGTTGTGGGCAGAGCCTGGTGCCTGGATGCTGTCACCCTGTCCCCGTCCCCATTCCTTCCAGTGGAATGAACATCCAAACATCCCTTTAATTTAGTGCAAGGGAGGAAGCCACTCTTTTCAATGAGGTACACAGCACAGCAAACTTGCCAGCGGGTCTGTTGTAATGTCACGTGAGGTCAGGAACAGAACACGATAGCTAAGGTCTACTGATAAAGACTGAAAACTCTAGAAATGGGAAAGTTTTGAGGAAGCCAGTTTGTACGTATTTGGTAATCAGGTGCAAGCTGAGAAGCCGCAGCTTTTGTTTTGTATACTCTTCAGCATGAAGAAGAATCTGATTGGAAGTAGTAAATAAAAGACTTCTTTTCCAGCATCAGCTAATGATTAGGTTCCCTACCAGAGCAGGCTTTTTGCAATGTGTGCATCACCCAATGGTGTCCTATTGTGACACTTATGATCAGGTTTTCAAAGAGTTTGGCCTCTGTTGGGTGTGCTTGCCCTACTTCGAAGAGGTAGCTACTTGTTTTGATGAATTAATTAGAGCCGAGGTATTCTGAAAAAAATAACAGATCCAGCTGTGAATAACAAGACTTTGAATTATTTGTAAACTCTGACTTTATAAAACAAGCATGGATATGGCAAAGTTTTCATTTTGGGGGGCAGCAGGGGGTGGGGAGGGAGGGGGAAATAATGCTTCCATTTTACTTCCATTTTACTTGCTTGTGCTCTTATAGCCTGAAGTACTTGCACTTGTCTTTCCTGAATTTTCCAGCATTTAGCTTCATTGGATAGCCTCATGCCCTAACATGCCAGGTGCCATTTCCTTCACGATGTCCTAGAATGACAGTGCAATAGTGTATATGTGAAATTATTATTATTATTTGCCTTGGTGTGAATCAATTTGCACAAGTTGAATTGCACATGGTATTTTACTGCTTATTCACCCGGGTTGGATAAATACTTAGGGAGTTCTTCTTAATCCTTTTTCAAAAAACAACCTTGGACAATTTGGCATCATCACAAACTTGCCAAGTTTAGGAATCATTCCCTAACTCTAGATAATTTATAAATTAGTTTAAAAAGCACAGTTCCTAATACCAATCCTTGGGGGTTTCCACTTTCTACATCCCTCCATTGAAAGAACTGCCCCCATTTATTCCAACTCTCTTCTTCCTGTTCCTTAACCAATTACTGACCTATCCCATAGCTACAAAGCTTAGGAGTTTTCAGTGAAGCACTTTAGCAAAGCATAATGTCGGTTCAATCACCTCTACCTTCTGCTTGTTGAAACACTCAAAGAACTCAAAAAGTTTAGTGAGACAGAACTTTCGCTTGCAAAAGCCATGCTGGTTATCCTTCAGCAAGACTTGTTCTTCTATATGGCCTCGATCAAATAACTAATGTTGGAGCCCAGGTTAAGAATGGTATAAACCTGGATTCCTCACATTCAAGATTGTGCCACCTATCTGAGCTCCTGCTTATCCAACATTGTGGGGTGGAATACTGACACACAGACCCTTGTTCCTCAGTGTGCTTGAGTGGAGCCCCATGCCCTCCTGAAGTTCTGTGCGGGATTTTGGCCAACACATAGCAAGAGCCATATCCACCAGACATGTGAAGATGTTTAAATAAAACTGTGCTTTGTTTGGTTTTCTGCCGTTTCCTTTTCCCCCTTCAAATATGAACACAAAGCTACAACTGGGCTGCTTGGTTGTAATTTTACAAGGTGTAGATTTAAGTAGTAAAACTAATTTACGTAAAAAGCCATTATACCCCGTTATGCCATTTAAATATTTATGCCACTAAAGGTTTCGTCTTCTGCCTCACTAAACAGCATCTCATATCTTCAGCACCATCCGGCTATCTTTCCTGGCTGCCGGCCAGTTTTATTACACTCACTTAGTATTTATGCTACCTGAGGTGTTTGTATGTCATAAAGCTTGTCCAGTTAAACAGTAAAATCCTTCAGATTATTTTATGCCAACAAGAGGATTGCTGTTGTTTTTCACAAGTGCAAGGCAGAATATTGCATCTAGGTATCCGTGTGTGTGTGTGTGTGTGTGTGTGTGGCTTTCCAGACTGTGCATGTTTAAATGGGTTGCTTAAGAACCTAAGAAGAATCCTGCTGGATCAGGTGAAAGGCCAATGTAGCTCAGCATCCTGGTCTCACAGGGATGAACAAGATACCCATGGGAAGCCCACAAGTAGAACCTGAGCATAATAGCCCTCTACTCACCTGCAGTTCCAAGCAGCTGGTGCTCAGAGGCATATTGCTTCTGACAGTGGAGGTAAAATATAGCCAGGACGTGGGTGGTGCTGTGGTCTAAACCACTGAGCCTCTTGGGCTTGCTGATCAGAATGTCAGCGGTTCGAATCCCCACAACAGGGTGAGCCTCCGTTGCTCTGTCCCAACTCCTGCCAACCTAGCAGTTTGAAAGCATGCCAGTGCAAGTAGATACTGCTGCAGCGGGAAGGTAAACGGCGTTTCCATGCACTCTGGCTTCCGTCACAGTGTCCCGTTGTGCCAGAAGCGGTTTAGTCATGCTGGCTACATGGCCCAGAAAGCTGTCTGTGGACAAACGGCGGTCCCTCAGTCTGAAAGCGAGATGAGCTCAGCAACCCCATAGTCGCCTTTGACTGGACTTAACCGTCCAGGTGTCCTTTACCTTTACCTTTTTTAAAAACATAGCCACCGTTCTTCCAATCTAAAGTGTTGAGTGAGATTCTTGACTGCTTTCTGCCATATGAAATCTCTTGTGGCATTGGATGCCATGCTGTATTTAACATATACTGCCAACACATGTGTGACTTTGCCTTTTGTTCACTTCCTTAGTCTTAATGTCTTCTCAATTTAGCTCAGCTGAAATCCTAAGGTTCCTTACAAGGGCATCCTAGAGGCCATCGCATTCATAGGATCTCCTTCACTGAAGAGATAGGTCTGCCTTTGGAGAGGGGGATCTGACTTTGCTTGACTCTTCCACAAGACTGAGGAAATGTCCACATCCTCTGCATCCCTGATGTTGGAGCTCTAACCTCAGAGGCAGCAGGGATTGTAGTTTCTGTGGATATGTCTCAAGCATGGCAAGAGAAGCTGTGGCCCTTCCCACATTCCCCTGGCATGCCTCCTGATTAGAGAACAAAGCACAGCAGCCATGGAATTCTCTGAATTTCTCTGCCACTGGCTTCCATGGGAACAAAACTGTTGTTGTTTTTTTAAAAGAAACAGAATTGGGGTGGGGTGGGAAGAGAAAATGCATTGCTCTAGTGTGGCAGGTCATATCATAGAATCACAGAGTTGGAAGGGACCCTGAGGATCTTCTAGTCCAACCCCCTGCAATTCAAGAATATGCAGCTGTCCCATACGGGGATCAAACACATGCAAAGAATCCGGGGGTGTGGATTTCGTCCAAAGCCTGGGGAGGGGCTAGGGCCATGCCACGACCTCAGTGGGAACCCAGGAGATGCTCGAGTCAATCCACATCAGTGGTGCTCCCCCTGCTGGTGGTTTACCCTTACCAGACTCCCTGCAAGGTGGGCAGGAGTCAGATATAGTCTGTTGATGCCAATACCGCTCACATTCTGTAACCAATAAAGTTGTGGCCTAAATTTTGCCCATTAACATTAACCTAAAATTCTGTGTCCTTGTGTCTTTATTCTCATGGGGGTGGCTTGGGACTTTGACACACAACTACATCACTAAGTGCAAATTTCGAATGAAAGCTGCATGTTCCTTTGTGTATTGATTCAGGAAGTGGGAATTATGTAGGGTTTACATGAAAAATGTGAACTGAATCCATTTCTCCCCCAATCCTAGTCAGTGGCTCAATTGAAAATAATGTTAAATATTATGTAGGACTGACCTGAGTGCAAATTTCTTAAAAGAGATTGCCATAGAATGTTCTTTCTTGAAAAAGAGGACCATTTGGCTGAATATATTTTGCCATTTTGGGCGTGGGTGGGAGGGGGGCAGAGGCCATTTTCCTCTCATTGACTTGGAATGAAAAAACATCCAGGGCAACATGGTAGATAGAAATTGTTGGCTGGACTGCCACAACATGAGCTGTGCAATGGCTTTTTTCTATTGCTGCTGGTGGTGGCAATAGCAAAAAAATAATGCTAATGGTGAGCCCTGAACCCTGAAATAGTTGGAGAAATCCAGCAGCAGCAGCACTGCCCTGAGAGTATCTTGGAAATCACTTCCCCTCAAAATGAGCTCTCACCCCCCCCCCCATGAATAAGGACCCCTTTATGGTATGTTTAGAGAATTTCAGAAGTCTATTCCCCCTCAGTTCTCTGTTGCTTCCTTCTCTTCGGTTCTGCCTCTGAATGTTATAGATGAAGTGGTAGGATTTGAATCCCTTGTTATGTGCAGCTCACTCCCCTGCTTTCTCAATAAAACACACATTGCAAAATTCCCTGGATATATTCATGGCTGTGGCTCTGTATTAGAGTATTTGTTCTGCTGAAGAACACCTGCAAAGCTGCAGTGTCAGTCTAATCCCTCCACAAAGATTCCACTGAATGACTGACTTATTGGTTATGACAATAACATATAATACTGTGTTAGTCTTTCTAGCATTTGATTAACATGAGAATTGGATGACTGCTCCGTATATAGTGGCAACAGTAAATAGACTGAAACGTTGTGCCTTTGCCATCATTGCAGAAGCTCCATTGGCAAGCGAAGCATTTCCGCCTCGGTGCGATTTTCTTATTAAGAAAAATAAAACAGTGGTAAGCTGTGACTTCTGGTCCATGGGGTCACGAAGAGTCGGACACGACTAAACGACTAAACAACAACAAAGCTGCGACTTCAGCAAACCTCATCATGTTCGGTAAAAAAACCCAACCCATTTTTATAGTTCAACATTTTCCAAGCTCATAAAGTGCTACATATACTTCATGTTCACCTTCCCAACCATCTTCTGAGGTAGCAACTGATATTCACACTTTACTGAGAGAATGCAGTGAAAGATTATGATTGGGCCCAGAGCTAAAACTTTAGATCTCTCACCATTGAAGCACATGCGATAAAATAAATAAAATAAACTCCCCTCGCCCCTCACCATTGGCTATGCTGCCTAAGGCTGATGGGGGTTGCATTACAACACCATCTGGAAGGGCACAAATTTCTCATTTCTGCTTCAGTACAAAGGTTTCTGTAGATTTCTTCCCTATATTCTTGGCTTTCAAAATGCTAAAAACAAAGTTAGTAATGCAAGGGTTAAAACATCACAGCAGACCGCCAAGCATGGAAAACAACATTCCTTTGATCTCTGTGTCTAGCTATTACTAATAGGTTGCCTGTTTTCTTCAGAGAAAAAGGGAACCAATTATTTTTTCCACTTATCAGTCACCGTAATCTATGCAAGCTAATAAGATTCCCATTTACAAAGCAAACGGTCCATTCATCGGCTATTCATTTAATGTGTATTATCATTGATTGTGTATCTGGTTTTATTTGAAGCTATGGTTCTCCTTTCCAGTGAGGAAAATCTGTTTGAGAGCTTTTATTTTTCTTCGGAGACAATTGCCCGAGCTTAATATCGAGTGAGATCTTATCCAGGCTGTATTTAATATGGGAACCTTCGCCGATTACGAAGCAGAAGGTCAATTCGTATGGATTTGAGAAAGTTTAACTGGCTGAAGGCTCCTTAATATACGAACATAACCTGAGAGAAGGCTTCCGTATCTGGGCAGGCTTTGTGAACTGGATGTCTGCAAGGGGAGTGAAACATGAGTTCATGCAGTACTAAAATAATGGTCAGCAGCTGCTGTTACTTATTCACTCAGTATACCAACGTAGGCAATGGCATTTGGGCTCTTTATGTCCACAGCCTTGGAATATTCTGGGATGCATTGCTATATCTGGAAGTCATCCTGCCTTTCACTATGTCCACATGCTTTAACGTGATAAGGTCCAGTCCCAAGCACCACCAGGAAGAGCTGGGGAAGCCTCCTTTCAGAAATCTTGGAAAGATTCAGCCAGCAAGTGTAGACAATTATGAGTTGGAGTGGCTAATGGAATAGCTTGGAATGAAGCAGCTTCCTGTCTTTCTACTTTCCACATTTTTAATCAGTATCAACCAATAGTACGCCTCTGTAATCTTGAGGCTTCTTTACTGCACTCTGAATGCAGCAGCCCTTGTTGGCTGTTTAGTTGGGCTGCCATAGAATCACAGAATTGTAGAGTTGGAAGGGACCCCATGGGTCATCTAGTCCAACCCCCTGCAAAGCAGGAATCTCAGCTAAAGCATCCATGACAGATGGCCTTCCAACCTCTGTTTAAAAACCTCCAAGGAAGGAGAGTCCATCACCTCTGGTGGGAGTCTGCTCCACTGCTGAACAGCTCTTACTGTCAAAAAGTTTTTCAAGATGTTTAGTCGGAATCTCCTTTCTTGCAACTTGAAGCCATTGGTTCGAGTCCTACGCTCCACAGCAGGAGAAAACAAGCATGCTCCCTCCTCCATGTGACAGCCCTTAAGGTATTTGAAGATGGCTATCATATCTCCTCTCAGTCTCCTCTTTTCCAGGCTAAACATACTGAGCTCCTTCAAGCGCTCCTCATAACGCTTAGTTCCCAGACCCTTGATCATCTTGGTTGCCCTCCTCTGCACACGTTCCAGCTTATAGAATCATAGAGTTGGAAGAGACCACAAGGGCCATCCAGTCCAACCCCCTGCCAAGCAGGAAACACATCCTTCTTAAACTGTGTCAACATCCTTCTTAAACTGTGGAGCCCAGAACTGGACACAGTATTCCAAGTGTGGTCTAAGGCAGAATAGTGTGGTACTATTACTTCCTTTGATCTGGACACCATTTTTGAATTATAGTGCTGGAGGAGACTCTTGAGACTGCAAAAAGATCAAACCTATCCATTCTGAAGGAAATCAGCCCTGAGTGCTCACTAGAAGGACAGATCCTGAAGCTGAGGCTCCAATACTTTGGCCACCTCATGAGAAGAGAAGACTCCCTGGAAAAGACCTTGATGTTGGGGAAGATTGAGGGCACAAGGAGAAGGGGGTGACAGAGGACAAGAGGTTGGACAGTGTTCTCAAAGCTACTAACAAGAGTTTGACCAAACTGCGGGAGGCAGTGGAAGACAGGAGTGCCTGGCGTGCTCTGGTCCATGGGGTCACGAAGAGTCAGACACGACTAAACAACAACAACAGCAGCAGCACCAGAACTCCACCCTTGGAAATGTTGCTCACTCTCTATAGGATCTTTTCCAAACTGCCTTTTCTCAAGTTCTTCCTATGTGTGATGCCATCTTCTGGTACACTAAACTACCATCAACGCAGGAGCACCTGTGAGTGGAGAAGAATTGGGGAGCTGAATGATGAATAGCCACATTGCAGGTCCAAGTCTTAAACTGGAATGTGAGCAGGGGCTTCTATCCACTTCCTTAGACACACCACCCCTCAGCCTTGATTCTTGTTCCATTAAGGAGGAATAATAATAATAATATCTCTCTGCCTACATCGCAAGAATGTAATGAAGATTAATGAGATGATTGTTAAGTCCTTTGCGGATGTAAAGTGATACATTGATGATAACTATTATTAGAAATGCATGTTTCAGTTCACTTTGCAATCCATAGCAGGGCCAACATACCTGGAGATAGGGCTGGGTTTATGAAGACTAAATTGTCTGTAATTAGCTTTTGAAATGTGAATATAACAGCAGGCAATTATCCCCTTTAATAGCTGTTAAGAGGTGTTAATTGGCTGCTCTAGACCATAGATGGCAGAAACTTTATTCAAAAGACCAAAATACCTATCTAACACTAATGAACCAAAAAAAAAAAAAAAAAAAAAAAAAGTATCGGTGATTAAAGAACATTATAAATACATGCATATTTGTTTCAGCACATAAAATACAAGCAGACTTGATTTAAGAAATATATCTAAGCAATGTAAAGTTCTCTGGGAGGCTTATAAATATTTAAAAATTCTGCAATACGAAGTAAGACATGAAACCATTAACGAAGAAACTAAATAAATACTACAAGGCAAGGCAAACTGCACCCTCAAAGAAAAAACTGTTTTTCTACAAACAAACAAAAAAGACGTCCAGACTGCCTAATTTATATTGGGGGGGGGGGGTTGAACACATTTCACCATACAAGGTACTTAAGCATGTTCTCATCAGGAGCAAGAAGGCTGATCTGCAGCAGGTGGAGTCACTTTGCCTTCTGCTCTTTCAGGCTGCTGCTCAGCAGATGAAGCTGACTCCTGTCTCATAACACTTAGTGAGCTGGAAGAGTCTGTGGCAAAGAAAAGCCCAGACTCAGAGGCAGAACTTGAAGCAGGAGGATGAGAGGAGAAAAGCCAACAGGGAGAGATAAGTCAGGCTGGTGAAGATTCAGGGGTGTCTCCCTTTCCTGTTGTGACAAGCTCCCCTTCCCCTTGTTTCCCAGAACCAGAAGAGGAATGAAAAGGGAGGAGCAAAGAAAGGCATGCAGGTACAGCCTTCAATTGCTGCTGGGGGGGGCACCCCGCACTTTAGCAGCCTTGGGAAAGTAGGGACCTTCAGTCTCACCAGCTGCTTCATGGGGGGCAAGATCTACCAGGGGTGAGTTGCTATGCTCATTACGACTCTGCAAAGTCTGTGCCAATTGTGTTTTTTGCCAATATAGTTTTAATTCCAACTTGCACAGTGTGATTTAATGCTGGTTCACTTCTGATAGCTGCTTCCCATTAGATGTTGTCGCCCGAATTTCCATCCTTTGTTCACTCAGATTTTATGAAGTGTTTGGCCCATGTTGTTTCCAAGTTATTGTGATCCATTTATTTGATCATGTCACACCAGCCTTATCAGATCTGATTTGTGGTGAATTTTGATCATAAAATGCAATTCTGGTACTCACCTTTCCAGGATGGGCTGGCAAATAGCTATTGAGCTTTTGCAGGGCTAAAAAGGGACCCCCTGACCATTAGGTCCAGTCGTGTCCAACTCTGGGGTTGCGGCGCTCATCTCACTTTATTGGCCGAGGGAGCCAGAATACAGTTTCCTGGTTATGTGGCCAGCATGACTAAGCTGCTTCTGGCAAACCAGAACAGCACACAGAAACACTGTTTACCTTCCCGCCGGAGCGGTACCTATTTATCTACTTGCACTGTGTGCTTTCGAACTGCTAGATGGGCAGGAGCTGGGACAGAGCAACGGTAGCTCACCCCGTCGCGGGGATTCAAACTGCCAACCTTCTGATCGGCAAGTCCTAGGCTCAGTGGTTTAACCCAGAGCGCCACCTACATCTTTGCAGGGCTACTGGTCCTTTAATTAAAAGACTCCTTCTAGTGGCTTTTTGTCTTAATTGCTTGCTACCTGTTTCCTCCTGGGACAAATATGTATTAGTGCGCAATTAGAAAAGTTCTATTCCTATTGGAATAGTAATGGTGGTGTCTTGAGCAAATGGTTTCCTCTTTGCAATCAGCAATTGCTCATCAATTTATTTATTTTATTATGAGTGCAATTTTGCACTTCAGTAATTGTGATAATAAATAAGTGGAAAATGAATAAAGTGTGCATGCACACCAAAGCTCATACCAATAACAAACTTAGTTGGTCTCTAAGGTACTACTGGAAGGTTTTTTTATTTTTTATTTTGTTAATAACAACAGTGTAGTAGTCACAGTTAATGGAAGGAAGAAGTTTGATTTGTCAAAGATAAAGCCTTTCTGTATTTATTACAAAGATATATACTATGTTAAATAAGTTGATGTTGCTATATCAGGGTGAGTTGCCTGATCAAAATTCTCCATGCACTACTTTTATTAAGGAAGTGGATCTGTAACTAATTAAGGTTGGAACCAGATCTTCAACAGATAATTTAATGTTCCTCATATATTCTAGATTTATTATGATACTAAACTTTCCATTCCATGTATCTGCCTACAACAAAACCACTGATGAATTAAACTGCAAGAAGAGAGATTTTTTAACACAGAGAGCTTGTATTGCAGAAACACAGTTTCATGAACTCTGTGTTATGAAATACTCCACCCACATAACAAGACCACTGCGCTATATCAAGCAAAATGTTTGTAATCCCATTAAAAACATTGGTTGTATGTTTGAACTCTAAGCTGGGTGAACAGCCAAGGATTTTACTCATTTGCTGTTCTTCTCAATGTAATTTCTGCTCAATTTAAGTAATAGTATAACCACAGAGCCTAGGGCTTGCCGATCAGAAGGTTGGTGGTTCAAATCACCGCGACAGTGTGAAATCCCGTTGCTCGGTCCCTGCTCCTGCCAACCTAGCAGTTCAAAAGCGCATCAAAGTGCAAGTAGATAAATAGGTACCACTCCGGCAGGAAGGTAAACGGTGTTTCCGTGTGCTGCTCTGGTTCACCAGAAGCTGCTTAGTCATGCTGGCCACATGACCCGGAAGCTGTACACCGGCTCCCTCGGCCAGTAAAGCGAGATGAGCACCGCAACACCAGAGTCATCTGCGACTGGACATAATGGTCAGGGGTCCCTTTACCTTTATAAGGACTTAAGGCACATGGGAGCAACACATGGCTTGCTGGTAGCATGTGACCCTTGATGGCCTTCAGTGAGTTCGGTGCAGGTGCCAAAACCATACCCATCGCCTAATCTGCCCCTAATCTGCCAAATTTATGCATGCCTTCCCTGCCTGGAGTGGAAGCACCAAGGATCAGGGCCCGCCACCCATGAGGCAAGGTGAGGCAACTGACTTGGGTGGCAGGATCTACAGGGACAGCAGACACGGCTTACAAGGAATGCATCCCCGGCTGGTGCTGCCACTGTCATGGTAGCATAATCAAAACAAGTTCAATACCTTGCTACGCAAATACAGAACACATCCTGCGTCTACAGCAGCCTCTTGCCTGATGTAGATCTTTATCCCCCACTTCTTCCTGATGTAGAACTTCACGCACCCCTTCTTTCCTGGCAGTAGGGAAGAAGAAGAAGAAGAGTAGTTTGGATCTGATATCCCACTTTATCACTATCCTAAGGAGTCTCAAAGCGGCTAACAATCTCCTTTTCCCTTCCTCCCCCACAACAAACACTCTCTGAGGTGAGTGAGGCTGAGAGACTTCAAAAAAGTGTGACTAGCCCAAAGTCACCCAGCAGCCTGCATGTGGAGGAGCAGGAAAGCAAACCCAGTTCATCAGATTACGACTCCATCGCTCTTAACCACTACACCACGCTGTCTCAGTGTGTCATTTTGTGGTTCTCCTGAGGTGCCAAAATGTCTTGGGCTAGCCCTACACAGGACTGAGGAGAGCCAGAGCCACACTTGCAAACACCTTCTCTTTTTCAAAAATGTTGCAAATGTCTGTCAGGGAAGGAGCACTCCCACTTAGGTGTTGTTACAATGAAAAAGAGAATAATTAAAAAAAAAAAACTTTCCCTGCTTTTCTGCAGGTTTCGAAGTGTATAGAAATATGTCCAAATGGTTTTACTGCATCAGATGTATGCCCTTCTGGATTGCCTCCATATTTCTTTTTCTTGGGTAGCCATTTTGGTATGTACACAATAATCAAAATGGTGGTCAAGTATTTGGCAATGATGGCACAACAGTGTTGGTATCTGGGAGGGGCAGCACTGGGCCCCAAGAGGTATTAGGCAGAGCGTCAGGCGACTTCCATCCTAGAACCTGTCTTGAAACCATCCTCAGTGTCAAAAGTAGCCAACAAGCTGCCCTGCAGAAGTTTGTTTGTTTGTTTGTTTGATATCCCACTCCTTCTCTCAAAGGAGCTCAGGACAACAAACACACAAGTGAGTGAGTGTGTGTGTGTGTGTGTGTCTTTAGAAAACAGTCCCAATTCGGATGCAGACTGGGAGAGATCAAGACTTGAAAGGCTTTCTAGAAGAGGGAACTCTTCATATTGGAGACTACAGCTCCCATAATTCTTGGCCACTGGACACCCTGGATGGGGCTGATGGGAGTTGAAGTATGCAAAAATCTAGATGCCACACCATATTGGCTAACCTTGCCCTATGCTTAATTCTCTTAAGACATTCACTACAATGCAGTCATTAGGCACTTTAGTACACATGACAGGTCCAGTCCCATGCTTGTTTATTCTTAGATCATACTGGCTATATTAAGAAGAAGAAAAAGAACCTTTTAAAACTCCAAAATAGTTAAGTTTAATTCATGCCGTAGACTTTTGCGCATATATCCCACTCTTCTGTCTTTCATTATTTTGTCTGCTTCTGTGTCTCCCACTCACAGCTGCTTCCTTCATTTATTTTCCGAAGGATGTGCTTTATCTCCAAAAAACCTCTACAAAGATCTTCACCTTTGTTGGCCATCTTAGTAACCTTTCAATTAGGTGCCATGAAAGAGAATGATTTGTGCACAGAAAATGTTTAATTCATAGTTGGAAAGTGACCCGGCTGAAACCTCAGCTGATAATTCACTATGCTCTTTTCCCAAAGAGGGGGGAGGGAGAGAGAGAAATAGCTTAGATTTTCAAAATATGTTTCACCTAGGGTTGTCAAGCAAAATGGGTTTCTGTCTCAACTCTGCTCCCATCTTAACGATGCAGAAATGCAGATGTGTGCCTAATGCTCATAATTAGAAATATCTGAAGAATATGATAAGAAGACAAGCATAAGGAACTGTCACCAACATAACGTGATGAAATGAAAGCTGTCACCAGGAATACTTTCTATTTTTCACAATAACCAAATGCTACTCAAACAGCTATGAAATGTATACCAAGCAAGGATGTCACAGTCTGAGTCAGGAGTAAACAGTGTCTACCATTCAACCCCTTTTTCAATGCCTGGTTTAATAAAGAATACATTTGTAGACTGCCACCCCTCCATTAACCACAGGCTACACGTGTTGGGAGCGAGGAGCACAGTTTGGTGCCATAACACATTGTCCACATATAAGAGGCCCCCGTTTCAGTACCTGGTATATCCAAAGACTCTCTATAAATGGGATCAGATTATTTAATATTTATATCCCACTTTTCAAAAAAAAACACCACAGAAATACAGGAACACTAACACTGCATATTCAGCATAACAATATTGAGAACACAAAGACTACGTTGTAGCTGCTGCTCACCTCTCTGACTCCAGCAGAGCAGAGTTTCTGGGTTTGTGTTTTGGATCCTTCAAAGAATCATCCCAAGGGGTTCCTTTCCCTTTGGCGGTGTCCCAAAGGCATCAGCTCTTTGTAATGGTCCCAGAGGAGTCGGGCAGAGAGCAACTGGAAACACTCACTGGGTTGAATCCAGCTAAATCGTCATTGCAGGACTGGAATGGCTTTGGCTCATTCAGTGGAACTTCTCCTTCCTTTCCTCCTTCTGTACCCCCATGCACTGCTCTGGTTTGTGGGGACCTCCTCCTCCCTTTTAAAGATTCGGTTATCAAGTGCAAGTCCCCATTCTTGTTCTCCCAATCTAATTTGCCCTTGTCGGTACCCATGCCGTCTCTACTCCCATTTTTTTCTTCCCAAGGTGAAAAGAGGCCCCAAAATAAAGACAGTATTCCTATTAATGGTGTGACATTGCTTAGTACAAGGTCACTGACTAAATAATATTTCAGGATTTTTGCTACCCTATTTCACAGTTCCCAGACAGCCAATTCCCCCCCCTTTTTAATCTGTCTTTCAAGATAATTTGAATTAAACCAATTAAGATCCACGACAAAGACAAAGACAAGCCTAGCCTGCACAACTAGTACTGTATCTAGATGCATATTTAAACTACCCACAGTTATTTGAGGGGCAATGATATGTGTGTGTGTTTATCCCCTATCTTATTATATGGATTGTAAACAGCTCCAGGACTGGATTGAGAACTGATTCTTTGGAAGTAGTCCGAAAGAAGATTGAACCTTGGGAGTACTTAAGGCTTGGCACAGTCTTAATTTTATTAAGAGCAAACGTCTGCTTCATTTACTCTTACAAGTGCCTGTATATATGTACACAGCGGGGATCTCCATAACTGAGACACTTCAGAGGATACTTTATTTGCAAAGTGGGTCAGCTGGAATATAGGTAGATAGTAACAAAACAGGGAAAAGTAGGAATAATTTATGCTTATGGTGTCACACTAGTAATGTAGCCAGTGTTCAGAATTGGGGAGTTCGAAATATGAGTGAATCCAGTGGACAGCTCCCAGGCATATTATGACCCTCACTGACGTCTGGGGCATCTTTTATGATCTCAGACACTCAACACTCCCCATCTGGGTTTGGGCTTGAAAGGCTAAGGAAAAGTGTAGGTGCCCAGAGCTGTAAGCAAGCAGAAATTGTGACATTGCACAATATAATTGCTGATCACGGGGCATGTTTCTTAAGGCATTAGCCCTAGCTTCCAGTTTCTATGCTTTGGTGGAGCTTGAGCCAACTTCAGATTACTTTGACCTTGAACCAGGAGGGTTTAAATTTTTTTAAAAAAATGATAGATAAACACTATCCAAAACCCCTTGCAGCAAATGGAAAGATACTGGCCAGGTCCAGACCAATGTTATCAGACGCAACCTTAAGCACGGTTAACCAAAGTTTCTATGAAATCAGTGGGATTTGCAGATATAAATTGTTGGTCTGCTATGTTTAAAAACTTTGGGTTTAAAAAAAAAAATTGGTGAGAGGAGCATGCTTAATGAGATACAAGTCAATTATCATCTCAGATAATGATGAGGCCCCAAATCAGTGCTATCATATTTAGAATTTTATCCTGCCCCTTTTGAAGCTGGAAATAATAATTTTGCACTGACTTAAATGGAAGTCTGTAACCCTGTACAATTCTTGTTGAAGCAATTTCAATAAATCTTCTTTTTTTAAAGAAACAACTGTATTTCCTTCTACACTAGTGCATGTGTGAGCATCACTAATGTGGCCAGAGATACGATAGGTTAGGAGCAAAGGAGTCAAGACGTTGGTCTATCTAGTTCAGTATTGTCTACACTGATTGACAGCAGCTTTCCAGGGTTTCAGACAGAAGGCTCTCTTGGTCCTATGTGGAGATGCTGGGGATTGAACCTTGGGCCTTCTGCATGCAAAGCACATGATCTGCCACAGAGCTATGGCCCTTCCATGAATTGTAAGCCCTCCCTTTTTTTTAATGCAGAAAATGGTATTTGAATGAATTCATGTAAATATTTGTTTGGGCACCTTTGAACAACTTGAATCTGGCTCTCCTAAAGAAGCTGAAGTATTTTAATTATGAATAGACCATTTTCTGTGAAGTTCAAAATAACAGCCGGCTCTTGGCAAGATGTCTGTCATCTCCAGTATTATTTGATTTGGCTTGGAAATCTTTAGATATTGCAATCAAACAAAATTAAAACAGTGTTGTATTGAATGCCAAGCTGAAAGGCAGTGGATGTATGCTGAATGATTACAAGCTTAAAGCTACACAGACTGATCAAGAGTTGCTTCAATTAGTGTGACCGTTTTGGAAGATTTGAATTTATCCATTTAATTAGGAAAATAACTGGAGCTGCTGCCAATCTTCCTGTTTGTTTTTGTTGCATGCTACAATTTTGCATCATTCTCAAAGGGTCAATTTGGTCATCAAAACACACACACACACACAACGAGAAATCATGTAATAGATGATGATGGTGATGGTGATGGTGATAATACCCCTCCCATCTGGCTGAGTTGCACTTTGGGCAGCTTCCAACACATATAAAAACATAATAAACTTTTAAACTTTTAAAAACATCCCTATACAGGGCTGCCTTCAGATAAGCTGTGTAGATCTCCATGACATCTGGTGGGAGGGTGTTACACAGGGTGGGTACTACTACTGAGAAGGCCCTCTGCCTGGTTTCCTGCCACTTCACTGCTCACAGTAAGGGAACCACCAGAAGGCCCTCAAAGCCGGACCTCAGTGTCTGGACTGAATGATGGTGGTGGAGATGCTCGCACCAACCTTGCCACCATGGACCTCCACTCTCTTTCCTACTATACTGACGTGACTCACCTGGATGGAGGCCAGGTGAATGGTGCTGTCTGCTGCTTACTAACTGTTGGGATGACCAAAAAGAGGACAGGGCTCCTACCCTATTGTGTAGCAGAGAAAATTAAAAAAGGTCTAATTTGCCTTACTGTTAAAGGTTCAGGAGCCCTGTCCTCTCAGGTTCCTTTCTGGAGCTTCCCAAAGACACCTGGTTGTCCACTGTAGGAGCAAGATGTTGGACTGGACAGGCCATGGGCATGTTCCAGCATGCTTTTCTTATCCAGGTATGAAGAAGCATGTATTCAGAAATCTTTAAATGCTCTCTTTTTTATTAAAAACGTATTTGTAATCTTTAGGCTGGGTAGGATTAAAAACTATACAATCAGCATATACTACATTGAGGAAAAATACAACAAATAAGACCGATACTCAATAAATATCATATTCTAATGCTTGGCTTGATTTTATTAAGCTCAGCATGCCCTACCGCCAACCAATAAATGTCTTGGAAAATTAATGCAATTATTGGTGTCTGAATATAAGCTCCATGCTCATTTCAGCTTTCTGAGCTGGAATTCAACATCAAGAAATCCCTGTGGTTAAGTGTATTTCATGCCATTAAACACTGGCCCTGATTTTATCTGACACTTAATTCTGTGCGGGCACTAAGAGCTCTATAACTCACATGATAAGTGCAACTGTAAATATCTGAGGAGGGGAGGTTGCCATGATTCACCTCAAAGGAAACAGCACATTCTATGAGGGATGTAGGCAAATTGCTAAAATAGTGGGATCAATGGCTAACTCTGATAACAAACTCGTACCAGATATATTTACCTCCCAAAGCAAGCTCATTAACCCTGCAGTACTTGTGTGCCATTCACCTGCTATCTGCGAGTGTGCAGGTAGGATAACTGCAGTGGCGGCTGGTGGCTGGGACTGGTAGGGAGAAAGGCAGGGAGGCCAACAGTAGGTGGCGCTGGAGCCAATCACAGGGAGATTTGTTCCTGTCAGGGACTGGCTGGATACAGAGGAAAAGTGGGAGAAACCCGCTGGAGAACCCCCAAGGGAAAAAGGCCCAGAGCTCGGGGACTGGTGGTGGGATGACAATGAGTGGTCAGAGGGAGAAGATGAGAAGACTGGGAAGAGGAGGTGGCAGAAGCTGAAGAGGTAACAGGGCTTAGTGAGCAGGGAGAGTCTGTGGCAGAGAGCAGTCCAGAATCAGAGCTGGAAGCTGCAGCAGGAGAGTGGGATGAGGAAGACCAAGAGGCGACTGTTGAAGAAGCATGGGGGTCTGCCCCTCCAGCTTTGACAGGCTCCCCTCTGGCCTGGTCTCCCTGAACCCAGAAAGCAACTTCTTACTGCATACAGATAACAAGGCTGGATTAAGCCAAACAGTATTACCGAAACTACCACGAAGCGAAAGTTTTGCTCTCAAGTTTAGCAAATGCTAGATTTTATATTAGCATATATTACATATATTATATGCAATATATTGCATATTTTATGTTCGGTTGGAATATGCTTCTTTTTCAATCCTGTTCATGTTTGCTCAGAAGTAAGACCTCTTGTGCTTAGGAGTGACAGCCTTACTAAATGCAAAAAGTTTTCTGCTCGATGTAGTTGATCCACGTCATTGACCGTTCCCAAGAGTACTCACATTGAGTCTTATATAGGGAACATATTTGGAAAGTGGTGTGCAAGATATTTGCATCTAGAAAAAGCATTTCAAAAGAAAGCTAGCACAGAAAATGTGGCTTGGTCAAAACCAGTAAATAGTTGGATTTCTTCATGTGGATCTGCCACCAACAAAACACTTAGGTAAAAATAAAATTAGTCCTGTTAACCCAATTTTGATTCAATTTTTAAATTATTTTTCTTCTAATACTAGCAAAATCTGGGGAGAGATGTTGGGTGGGTGGTTAACTCTATTTTGAGTTGAAAGGTGCATCGTTTGAGCTAATGTTTTATGCTAAGTTATCTGTGCTAAGAAAATACATTTCCAATGCACAGGGTTGGAAATATGCTAATCTAATGTGTTCAAAATCAATGTCATAGGCATTCCACATTATTCTAGTCTAAGAGATAAAAGCCCAATCATATACACTTTGTAGTCTGATGTAAAGAAGATATAATTGAACATTGTTTCCTAAACTTAATTAAAATAAAACTTGCTGGAGGAAAAAGTCATTGCAGACGGAAAGAGATTTTTCTATCAGCTTGGGTGTACAAAGAGGTAATTTGCTTTCTGACAGGACCAGTAGCATATAGGAGGCAATCAAATGCAACCATTTCAAAAGGCTATTACAGGCTCACACTTGAAAGAGGATAGAGAAATTGTTGGGGTTTTAAAAATATACATATTCTCTCTCTCTCTCTCTCTCTCTCTCTCTCTCTCTCTCTCTCACACACACACACACACACACACACACACACATTTTTTAAGACAAACATCATAAAAAACTGGCATGTCCCTACAAGGCATTATGCTGTGGGATGTGGAGATGACAGATCTGAAAAGAAACCAGATGCAGACCCTCAAAGTGTACCTATATTCCAGGGACAGTCCTGGATTAACAGAAGCCATTCCAGTTTCTGATTTGATCCTGGAATGTCCCACTTTTCCTTAGTCTGTCCTTATTTCATCAAAAAATGTTGGAGGGTATGAAGTTATGCGACCCCCAAGATAAGGATATTAGTAACTACACAACCTTTAGAAGACATTTGAAGGCAGCCCTGTATAGGGAAGTTTTTAAAAGTTTAGTATTTTATTATGTTTTAATATGAGTTGGAAGCTGCCCAAAGCGGCTGGGGCAACCCAGTCAGATGGGTGGGGTATAAATAAAATTGTTCTTCTTGTTGTTGTTGTCATCATCATCATCATCATCATCATGAGAAATGTTGGAGGGTATGCAGATGGAGAAGTGGGGATCGACTGGGTTTAAACACCCGAGCACCGAACTGAAGTGGAGCCCACAGGCTGAGGCAGAATAGCTGGCTGTTAAACAACCAAGGAAGCCATCTGCCTTTGGCCTGCAATCATCTTGCAAGCAAATGATATTGGCCAAAGTGAGGCCCTGTTCATTTATTTGTCCACAAAGTCGCTTCCCTACTTTCCCAGTGAGAACTGTGTTGCTAATGCTCACAGTACCCATCTTTTAAGAAGCCCCCTCTGCATTTCCACTTCCGGTTGCTTCATCTTTGGAAAACTATGAAGAGCCCCATATCTCCCCAAGCTCATTGGACCTTCCATCATTGAGGTTCTTTCATTAGAGCACAAAGGCCAGCCCTCCTTGAGTGCCTTTTCCCTCTCCCTCTCTCTTTTGTGCCCATTGATATTCTGGCTTAAATCCTCCTCTATCCATAGGCTGCTTGTTTCCGGAAACTTTGCCAGGTTCTCCCACCCTGTAGGCTATCAATCCCAATGGGGCTTCCACATCTCACGACGTCTGTCAGGAGCACAAAGAGGCTGGCAGTCCAGTGTAATTATTTGACCATGAGGGGCAGGTTCATTATTGCTAAATCATGTATATGGAATACTCCAGGCAACAAAGCCACAGATTTTTAAGCCGACAGCCCTGGGCAGAGGCTGGCACACTCTGGTGAAGGTTTATTAAGGTGAGCTTGAAACCAATCTCCCTGTATGTTGCTTGCTAGTAAGCTGTGCTTTTGTGCCTCCAGACACTTGATTAGTGCTCACAATCAGCATGTTGAGAGCCCAGGCGAATATGATTTGCTCTTGTTGTATTTCAACGGCAGGTTCAATTTGCTCCCACAAAAGTGTGCCTGCCCTCCAGGAATTGTAACCCCCTGCTGTTTCGCATTTTCTATGCATAATGTACATCTGACTACAGTGGAAATTGGATCAGGTGTGTTTCTTTGGGTGCTCCCCCCTCCCCTAACTATAATACAAGAAAATGACCTCAAAAGTAATGTAATACATTTTGCAAAACTTAGTTCTTAGCTGAAATGTACCAAGCCACCTGAAAGTAATTTGGAAAGTCAGCAAACATGGTTATCTGCCTGCTCTTTGATATCATTTTATACTTTTACATTCACTTCACTTCTGCAAATGCTGCAACCAATTTGTCTTGAGTTAAGTGAGATTTTCTACTGTTCTATTGAAGATAGCAAGGAGAGAACAGAGGGGGGAATGGAAAGTGTATGGAGCCCTTCGAGGCTCAGATTCTTATCCGAAACCCTCAGAGCATCCTATGGAAGCTTTGTGAGGGTTTTTTTTTACAGCAAGAGATTAAACTTCATCTTAGCATCAACATTTCTATCTTCTAATAGTATTAATAAAAGTGTACATATGTTAATCATTGAGATTAGTGTCAGTGAATTTAGCACAGGTGAAATTTACTTACAGCAATTTCCCTGCAACACAGTTATGCTCCCACCAGTATTTGAGATACTTACATTCCATTATAAATAACCATACTTTGCAATTAGACCTGGCAACAGCACCCAGCACATGGGCAGGGCCCACTGGTGATCAGGGGTGCCAACCTGAATAAAAATCAACCTGATGATCCGTGCAATCGAATGAAGGAGCCACCAGTACATTCAGAGGCCCCTGTGTGGGGCTTCCTCCATGTGAGCAGGAACCCTAGCCAATCGCGCTTTTGCTCATATGAATCTGAATACACACATACAGGCTCCTACTCTGTGGTTCCTGGTGGGTGGGGCCCATTTATGCATTGGGTGGGGCTAACGGGCATGTGACATAGAAGATCAGGCTGGAAGCACAATCCCAACTCCCCTTACACATGCAAGTACATCACACCAAGGAGGCTTAAGTGAACCAATCTCTAATGTTGGCACAGACTCCTTCCAAGCTCATACGAAGCAAACGCCCTTCACCATTAGGTACCAGCATGCGAGCCCCATGCCTCTGTGCTGCAAAGGTAGGACTTCTGCGTCAGAAGGTGTCATTTCCATGGAAATGCAAGGCCTAACAAATCTTCCTTCATGAAATTAACCACTGGCTCACTCCACACAGAACTGTAGCCACCATTTCTACATTTGTTACAATTATGTCTGTTTCTGTGCTTACTTGAACTAACCCTCATTTCTCTTTGGTGTTCTGCCTCGTTCTTCCCAGATTCTCCTTAGATTTGGTCAATTTCATGAACAGCATGCTCACTTTGGAGGGTATTTCTGCTGTTATGACCAGTGCCTGTAAAATGCTCAGAGCTACTATTCAGGAATGTGATGTATTCAACATTCACTGAACCTTTTGCTATTAGCATCAATGTCACTTTCTAAAGCAATGAATTACCTTTTGCCCTGGTTTCCTACTTGCCTCATCTATATTTTTCTAGCCTGAATTGCTCAACAAAGCAGTAAAAAGTTTATCCTCGCTCTCGTTCTTGTTCTTTCTCTGCACTCTTCCCGCCTCTCTTTTTCAACTTGCCCCCATGCTATATCACTCTGATTTCTTTTATTTGGCATTTATAGCTCGTGCTTCTTCAAACTCTTTTCTTTCTTTTTTTGGTGCTAATTAGAATGTCTACCATATGACCTTTTCTATGTGTAGGTACCATCTTACTAATGTTCCATTTACTGATTTATTATACTTCTCTCCTTTATTTTAACCTTGTTTGAGGTCGTAAATAACATTTCCCCTCTTTTTATCTACCTCATAACTCAGAATACCATCTGGTCTTAGAAAAACTTATAGAAACATCAGCAAGGAGTATACATCTGATTTGTCTCAATGAGGGATGCTTCGTTCACCGCAGTAACCACATGCATCGTTTGAGTCTCATTTACTTATGTGAAATCACCCCATTTACATTTCTTCTAGTGAATCACAGGATGTTGACTTTGCCTCACGGAGGTCATCTTCATGCCTTCCACTCGTCAATCACCCCAGCAAACCACGTAAGGAGAGTATGCGTTCTCCATGCTATTCCACATCAACCGCTTGTAACCAAAGTTACTTGGCAAATAGGAGGCAATAACCCATATCTCAATAAAAAGGGAGAAAGTTAACAAAGCAATTTTATTCTCGAGTTGCAGGATAAGATTGCTCATGCACCTCCTTCTTTAAAAGAGAACAACACTTTGCAGGCAGAACATTTTGTTCACCAGCGTAGAGATGTCTCCATGCTGGTGGCAGGCTACCACTGATGTAATGTTATGCTGGTTAGACTCCGGAAGTGCAATGGTCAAAGCGATGTTGGAGACATGATGTGGGATAAATGGAAGTTAGCTGGCATAACTGGGTGAGCATTTGCAAAGCAGGATTCATGATAACACACACATCTTGGCATTTTGTTAGCACCCTGCTTTCTGAATGTCCAACTTGTGAAGCTTCAGCTAATTGTCAATTTCTGTATCCCCCCCCCTGCATATCATATCCCTCTGACTTCTCCATGTGCAATTCCCTTGCCCCATCCCCTGTAAGAATGTAATTTCATATACTTGCAATAAAGGATGACACTCCATGCAACTGATGACATTCAGTCTAGCAACGCTTTAAGGAGCCGCAAGACTTTTTGTTGTTTCAGTGCAACATACTCCTTATCCCTATTCTTCTGGCCACTTTGATGCTGAACTGGATTGCCCTTTGGGTCAAATCCATTAGGGTATTTCTTTAATTACTTAATTAATATCCAACCCATATGGTCTTGTCTTCAAAAAGGACAAGAGAGAGAGAGAGAATCCCAAAACAAAAGAATAATCCCAAAACTGCTGTAAAAAAAATCCCCAGGACACACACACACACACACACACACACACACACACACAAACCACTGGGAATAATGTTTTTATTTTGAGAACATATTGAAATGCACTAGTACCTGAAACATTCTATTCCTGCAGAGAAAACAGCTTATTAGTAAACAATGAACATTTTTCTACTGAGAAAATGATTTGTATCCCACAGAGAGAATAACTCATGAAGAGAATGCATACTCCAGATGTGGTCTTGATTCTATAGGGCTCATAATTTTACATTTGAATTATGAAAATGACTTTGTTGGCTATATTGGGATATCGAACTATATAGTGATGTAAAACATCATGCCAAGGAACATCTACATAGGTGTACATTCATCTGCAACTTGATTAAATTTCAGGGTATTTGCTGTGTAATCTGAATCGATTTGACATTTTTATTTTGGGAAACAGAAGAGCAAATTGTAGCTCATGTGTAAATCTAATATATGCACCACAGGAAATATTTCCATTAAGCAGCATCTCACTTGTTTTACTGACAGACACAAATGCTAAAACCATTTAGACAATGGCCCTATTTGGACATTATGGCGGTGCAGAAACAGTGGAGAGACGAGGGACAAGGCTGCTGGTTCTACCCCCATCCCCATTGCATGACAACAGGATGGGGAGCTGTCCACTGTGGGGAACCTGCTTCTATGAGTGGACATTCCCTGCATGATGTGGAAACATGGAAAATCACGCAGGGAGCCCCCAAGAGTAGAAGCAGGCTAAGAACTTTCTGGATCAGGCAAATAATAATAATAATAATAATAATAATAATAATAATAATAATAATAATTGTACCCCGCCCATCTGGCTGGGCTTCCCCAGCCACCCTGGGCGGCTTCCAAGAAATGTTAAAATACATTAAAATGTCACAGATTAAAATGTCATTAAAATGAGAGATTGTCTCGGGGGACAATGGAGGACTGTGCCTTCAGGGATAATCCACCTCTCTTTACCATATCTGACAAGATTAATGCACCAACCTTAAGGTGGCACTGGACACTTGTCTTTTATAAGCAAAACTATTTCACTTCAATACAGGCGATAATGCTATAGGAGAGGCTCCCTGATCCACCAGTGGTGGGAATGTGGCAAAGTGATTCCTTTTTCTTTTCTTTTTGTAATTTTATTGTTGCAGAAATCTTGACGGTATTAGGCAGTTGTCATATCTCCAGATCTATAAAGAACTAATATTCCTCCTGTTGGCTGCAGCTAGTATCCAAGAGGCCAGATGTTGGAAAGTCACAGAAGGTCCTTTATAAAGCGAGCAGTTTAACAAAAATTAGAAAATTGCTTTCTCTGAAAAAAGTAATCCAACAGAGAAGAGTGGACAGGGGGACAGTGAAGCACAGTACGTTTGCTGTAACATACAGGTGAAACTAAAAAAATTAGAATATCATGGAAAAGTCCATTTATGTAAGCCATTGTTTTCATTAGCTACTGGAGTGTAATATATGAGATAGACTCATGACATGCAAAGCGAGATATGTCAAGCCTTTATTTGTTATAATTGTGATGATTTTGGCGTACAGCTGATGAAAACCCCAAAGTTGAAATTGTTAATTTGGGGTTCTCATCAGCTGTATGCCATAATCGTCACAATTATAACAAATAAAGGCTTGACATAGCTCGCTTTGCATGTCATGAGTCTATCTTATATATTAGTTTCACCTTTTAAGTTGAATTACTGAAAGAAATGAACCTTTCCACAATATTCTAATTTTTCGAGTTTCACCTGCAGTTTCCCATTCTCATCTATGTGGGTAGAAATACTGCCCTTCTCTGTCCTCTGGGCATCCAGGTGTCTTTATGGAGGGTGTATACAGAGGAGCTATGAACTGGACAACTTTTACTTTGGAATGCTTTATGATAGTGCTGTAACCTGATTGTACTGTTTATACGCCATGCTTTTGTTGTAACTTTTGGGTTGTTTGACATTAACTTAGTGCTACATTGGATGTAACCGATTGGTTCTAGCACTGCCCTCTGCTGCTACCAGGAAAAAAACCCAAAACGCAATTCACACTTTAAAAACGAAAACAAATCACAAATCAGGACACAGTCATCCTTCAAGATTTTCATATCTTCAAGTTTTGCAATGCAGTTTTTCCCACCAAACAATGTGTACAAAAATGCATATGTTCACATACAACGTGCATAAAAATGCATATAGTCATGAAAAAGAACATACAAAGATGCATTATGCTAGGGGGGAAATGCCCACAAAAATGTGTATATTAGGAGATATTCACGGCAAAACGCTGCTGAATTTTCATGAAGACTTGGGGGGGGGAGGAAAACCCTGAAAACTCATGCAAAAATGTAGACTGGAAAAATTAAATATTTGGATTTACTCTTCTGTAGTACCAACATAAAATAATAACTCTGCCCTAGAAAGGAAGTTTCTCAGTACAGTGGTACCTCAAGTTACAAACGCCTCAGGTTACAAACGCTTCAGGTTACAAATTCCACTAGCCTGGAAGAGTTACCTTGAGTTGACAACTTTGTCCCAGGATGAGAACAGAAATCATGTCCCTGCAGTGCAGCAGCAGCAAGAGGCCCCATTAGCGAAAGCACGCCTCTAGTTAAGAAGAGTTTCAGGTTAAGAACAGACCTCCGGAACAATTTAAGTTCGTAACTAGAGGTACCACTGTATTTGTGCCACTGTATAAATAAATATAAATAAAAAGCAAAGACATCACCTTGCCGACAAAGGTCCGTATAGTTAAAGCTATGGTTTTCCCAGTAGTAATGTACAGAAGTGAGAGCTGGACCATAAAGAAGGCTGATCGCCGAAGAATTGATGCTTTTGAATTATGGTGCTGGAGGAGACTCTTGAGAGTCCCATGGATTGCAAGAAGATCAAACCTATCCATTCTCAAAGAAATCAGCCCTGAGTGCTCACTAGAAGGACAGATCCTGAAGTTGAGGCTCCAGTACTTTGGCCACCTCATGAGAAGAGAAGACTCCATGGAAAAGACCCTGATGTTGGGAAAGATGGAGGGCACAAGGAGAAGGGGATGACAGAGGATGAGATGGTTGGACAGTGTTCTCGAAGCTACTAACATGAGTTTGGCCAAACTGCGAGAGGCAGTGAAGGATAGGCGTGCCTGGCGTGCTCTGGTCCATGGGGTCACGAAGAGTCGGACACGACTGAACAACTGAACAACAACAACATAAATAAATAAATAAATAAATAGCCTGTCTTGAACCACCATTCCTCATACTGTAGAAGGGGCATGTTGTAGGACATATAAGGTGGCGTGTGGGTTGTTCCATGTTTGGCTCCCTGCATGCCTACTAGAATACATGAATTGTGTAGCAAAGCGGGTCCTCCATAAAAGAGGGCACGTGTTGCGGTGCGACTGGCTATCCGACCCAGTTATATGGGTGGTTGATTCAAAAGATAGCCACAACCCCCGATAGCTCGGTCCCGTGTTGCTGGGGTGTAATCTGGCCAATGGGGTGCCTCAAAGAAGCAGCAATGTGGGACCTATTTAAGCCCATGTGAGGCTACTGAGCTTCCTCTTTTGGGCTTTCGCATCGGAACACCCGCCCACCTCTCCCTATATTTAGGGCTTGAGCTTGACCTTGCTATGCCACCGTGTGTCGTCTGTCGTTGGGACAGGGGCACAGCAGGAATTTTCCCCATTTGGCTGTTTGGCTGGTGCCACTTGGGTTTCACCTGCCATGTAGCAAATCGTCACAACTTGTAAGTTGTGGATGGGCTCTGGTTCAGGTGATAGGCGATGCACGTGATGTGGCCATGCCTATGCAAATGCAGGATATTCCGGTAAAGGAATCCAGGGACTCATTGGTTTGGCGTTCCCCGAATGGGGTCCTGCCTGCACCCGAGTCCAGGGGACATCAGGGCGGCTGATTGGTACTCCTCCCAGCAGCTGTCCCTGGTGTTCATCCTTGGCTGTCCTACGAACGTGGCTCTGGGACAGGTCTGCCTGCAACGGTGCAGGGAGCTAGTGGAACCAGAACCTATGCAACCACTCACTTGATTGTAATCAATAAAGTTGTGGCCTAAATTCTGCCAAAAACCAAACCAAATATCTGTCTCCCATCTGAATTTATTTCGGGAGGGTAAAAGGTCTAAACACGCAAATGTCTGTAGTGGGAATGCAAGCTCAGGGGTGGCGGTTCAAATGCTGCCTCGTTCTCTCAACGTCAGACATTCTCACAACTTTGCTACTTCTGTCTTCCTCATATTAATATGTGTGACATATTTTATATTCTAATGCAGAGATCCGGGTTTATGAGACCTGCATTTTGATAATTCCAGTACTTGAAACTAGACAGGGGAATGACATAAAATCTGGCTGCCGATCTGAGCCGCCATAAGCCGCTAACATATGGCACAATCAAAAGCAGCCATTGTAAAATTGTATAGTAGTAGCAGAGCTTGCTGCTAATCTATCACCATTTAGACTTTGCAATAAAACTCAAAGCATGGAGTATTTGGGGAGGAGGATAACAGGCTGTAAGTTAAATTAATCACAGGAAATGAGAAGGTTAATGTGTCTGAAGTGACTAAGAGGCCATCCAGTCCAACCCATTGCCCTAAAATAAAGCATCTAATATTTTAAAGTCACGGGGTGGTTTTCAACTAACCCAGAGAAGACCTACTGAAATAAATGGAGGTCTTCATCTAAATCCTTACTGAAAGCAAAATGATATCCACAGCATTGCTCTGATCCAGCAAGACAGAGACTCCAAGATTAGATTTGCAATTTCCTTTAGTATCATTGGTTATGCTTATTAATAAATTTAATCTGAGTAGGATTTACAGCAGATACATCTCTTCAGGGTTTGTCCCCAGATTTCTCCATCCTGTTTTGTTTGTTTTGTTGTTTTTTTGCCCCTCTGAATTTTCTTAAGATATTCTATGTAGTTTTGGAAACAGAAAGTAGTTCTCCCCAGCTTCTCAATACATATGAAACTGAGAAGTAGTGATATATAAGGATTTGATCTCAAAGCAAGACTTGAATGGTTATGAGTCTTGAAACAGGCATCACTTACAACAGGGCAAGCAAAATGACCATCGATGTAAAAGAGTACATATGCTGATTCCATCCCTTCATACAGTAAACCTATAATTTGGAACACTGTTGGAATTAGCTATGTATTTTTATTGGGGGGGGGGCACATTTTCCATCAATATTAAGTGTGGCATTTGTATTCTACAGCTAAACGGGTAACTGAAACTGAGCTAACAACCTCTGTGTACATTATTAGCAAAAAATTTCTTGATTGGACAATCTCTCTCTCTCCCCCCCCCCCTCCACTAAGCATTCTTCTGTGTCACAAAATATATATGGCTTAATTCCCATTTGCAAAATGAAGTGGTGAGTAACTTGGGTTTTTAGCATAAAAAGTAATTCAATTAGATGGCTCATCGCCCGAATTGTGCAATTGTTCGCTCAGAGGCCATTTTTCATTTGCCACCACAACCAAATTTCCTGATTTGAGAGCCAGTGTCATTATTGTGCTGTCTTTAAGGCACTTAATCTTTATCACACCAATTTCCAGGGCTTAATCACCCATACAAAGAGGTAAAACCAGCAAAATTATCTGTAATTAAGGCATTTGTGTGTCTTTGCTATGTGTTTTTAGAAATCCATGATTTTTTAAAGAAATCTGAATCTAGCGCTCCCCCCCCATTATGCAGTAAACATTAATTTGTCAATAGTTTTAGTTCTCAGAGACATGTCCTCATGTCACATACAATGGTAAATTGAAAAGTAACCATAGTATACTGCTTTATGTTGTTAAGACCGGATAAGGCAGAGATGGGGAACCTCTCGTTCTCAAGATGTTGGACCTAAACATCAACCACAGAAAGCATGGTCAATAGAGGTTGGAGTTCATCAGCCCCCTGAAGGCCTGAGGTTCCCAATTCCTGAAGCAAAGCATCAAAAAATGCTCTCAAACAGAGTGTATCCAATGTTTGCTAATGCTGGCTATGATGAATGGAAGAAGTATTCAGGATCCATGGGCAGCTGCTGGTGTGCAATGGCTCAGCTAGAGGAGAAATGGTCCTTGTAGCTAATGGGGCACTGTCCCACCACCCTCAGTCTGCTCTCTGCCAACCCCACCTTCCTGCCTTCTGACAATTCTCAGTGTTACCCTTTGTAGAACTTGGCAAGGGGGCAAAATTAGAATGAGCTGGTTCCACCTGTCATTGGTTCTGGCTCCATCTACTGCTGGATTTCAATTGCTCCCATTAAAAATAGTACTCTACTGTTAATTTTGGGTTCTCCCTTCCCCTCCACTAATGTACAAAATGGGATATTCACAAACTTTTAGAGTAAGTCATGTTTTGTTTCCCCCAAGGAGCATTACTCTCTTGTGAAGTCAGGGGATTTCACATCGACCCTACTGCTCTGCCCCAAGGGTACATCACTTCCTCCATATTTGTACCGCAGCGCAAAGAATAGGACACGTCTCAATAAGGGCCTCTCCATGGCTGAGTTATAAATATGTACAACCAAACTCATAAACTAACACAATTAGCAGGTCTTGTGGGTGACAAGTGGTCGAACAGATATCCACTGTTTGATGGTTTGCCATCTTTAAGGTGAGTGCTGTTAAATATTATAGCAGGGAGCATCAAGACCAGTCTCAAGATTATCGTTTTGTTGACTTACTTAAATTTATAAAGGTAAAGGTAAAGGGACCCCTGACCGTTAAGTCCAGTCACAGACGACTCTGGGGTTGCAGCACTCATCTCGCTTTACTGGCCGAGGGAGCCGGTGTACAGCTTCCAGATCATGTGGCCAGCATGACTAAGCCACTTCTAGCGAACCAGATCAGCGCACAGAAATGCCATTTACCTTCCCGCCTTAGTGGGAGCTCACCCTGTTGTGAGGATTCGGACCGCCAACCTTCTGATCAGCAAGCCCTAGGCTCTGTGGTTTAGATCACAGCGCCACCTGTGTCCCCACTTAAATTTATATCCCACCCTAAATGTAGATTTCTGAATCTAAGATGAGAGGGCATGTCACAAACACTAGTTGGCGGACCTGCAGGGTGGGGGCCTTCTTGGTAGTGGCACCCGCCCTGTGGAACACCCTCCCACCAGATGTCAAAGAGAAAAACAACTACCAGACTTTTAGAAGACATCTGAAGGCAGCCCTGTTTAGGAAGGCTTTTAATGTTTAATAGATTATTGCATTTTAACGTTCTGTTGGAAACCACCCAGAGTGGCTGGGGAAACCCAGCCAGATGGACAGGGTATAAATAAGAAGTTGGTGGTGGTGGTGGTGGTGGTGGCAAGTAGAGGAGGCAGAAATTTATGCTCTCCTGGCCAGAAATCCTGGCATATTAATACTAAGCCTAGCCAATCTGGAAGTTTCATATTGCTTGCCAATCACAGGGGTGGATACTGAAAATTGCAACAGAAGAGAGCTGTCAGACCTGAACAAACCCAAAGCTGCTTGGCTAGTAACACAAATGCAATGGGAGGGCTGAAACTTCACAGAGGGTGATATCCAACTAAATCACATTCATATCATTGAAATCAATGGATTTAAATTACTAACATCGCATTGAGGATGGCAAATTTTAAAATCAACTTATTTATTGTTAAAGTCATTAGATTTCAATACATAGGAGCTAGGAAGAGCCATAGCTCATTGGTAGAGCATATTTGCATGCAGAAGGTGCCAGGTTCAATCCTTACCATTTCTCGGTAGGGCAGGAAAATATTTTGTTTGGAGACATGGAGGGCCATTGGTCTGACTCAGTAAAAGGTAGCAGCCATTTTCCTGAGAGTTAGTTTCGACCCCAAATTTATAAGCAGGTTAAAAATGCACCACAACTTTTGAGGCTCTTGGTTTCCGAGGTTTCTTGTTCAAACATTAATAACTTCAAACCGACCAGAGGGAATATATATGAGCTATCTCCCATTCTGGTGCTACAACACGGCATATTAGCTTTGAATATAAAGTTCTGAAATGGCTTTATTCATTCCATTCTGCACACTATTAGGAAACCTCTCCACCTGGGATTTGCTTCCTGCATGTTTTCGTAAATTGCAGCTCTGCCGTACTTTGGTTTATCTCCCTTCAAGATAATCCACCGGCGCCTCCTTGTCCGCACAGCTCCATCAGAGGCCTTTAAAGTGCTATTCATCACCCATTCCTTCTTCTCCGGCATCATTGATTGTTTCTTGAAGCAGAACAATTCCAAGGAAGGTTCGTACACTTTTCAAAATAAATAACTCAAAACTTTTCTTTACACACCAAGACCTCTACATAATGTCACCAAATACAGCTGGTGTCGGCTTTCTGCCGTGTACAGCAAGAATTTGAAAATCCAGGCGTTCCTGTGCCAAAATCATCAGGGATTAGTATGTAAATAAACAAACCTAATTTTGAAGGGGATTTTCAGCAAGGCTGTTAAAGGACAAGCCATCAAATGACACAGAAAGAAGTTTGCTCCCAACCTTGCGTTTTGACATTTGAGTCTGTTGAACTATTAATTTTGAGATATATTTGTACAGCTTTAAATTCCTATTTTGTTCCTCCAACCGGGGATGAGAGGATTTCACCATCTCTTCTTTCATTGTTGTATTGGCTCTTGCTGTCCTGCATTCTACTATTTCTGAACTCCAGTTTAACCAGTACAGTTTCCAGAATTAATGCTGGACTCGAGGCATGATCAGATTGCTGCCATTTCCAATTCTTTCTGTTTATTCTGTGTCTTTTCCTCTCACTCTGTACTTGAAGCCTAAGTCCTGTGAGCTAAGTATGAAGGAGTTGAACCAGCTTCAGATTTGTGAGGCTTGGTTCAACTAACTGAGCCCCAGCAGAGCTGGGATGAGGCACTTAGGCTAGCATAGCTCGGACCGAAGCAAAGTTGAGAGACATAGCGTGGCCGAGCTGCAAACCAGCCAATTGTGCCAGAAATCTGCTGTATCCTAACACACCCACCCTGGCAGATCTAGGGCTAGAACTGTGCCCTAAGGAAACATTTGAAAGGCTGTTCCATAGATGATGGGGCAAATTTGTTTGCTGTTGTTCCAGGTGGTATGACCAGAGTTAATGGGCTGATAGACTCCAGCTCCCAACAGCTCAAGCCAGCAAGGCCAATGGCCGGGGTGATTGGAACTGTAGCATAGTAAATGTCTAGAGAGCCACAGGTTCCCCAAATCTGTTCTAAATAGTAGACTTTGTAGGAAATTGGTGAATGCAGAGGGGAATTTCTCCTGCAGGTAACCTTGCTCCTTAACTATCTAAGCACAATATTTGAGCAGTGAATGAGGGTGAAATATTTTTTTTCCACATTAACTCTCTGTCTACTCTTTAAAATGCTTTCTGCAACCATAGGACAGGAAGGAAGAATGGAAAGGATTGGTTGATATTGATACTTTCTCCCTTGTTTCATTTCTTTGGTAGGACTGTGCACTTCTGATGAAATTAGATTGATGCCACATGAGCTGGTGACCATAACATGGAAAACTCTCTTATACTGAATCAGATCAACTAGTTTAGCATAGTTAAATAAGGGACATGGGTGGCTCTGTGGGTTAAACCACAGAGCATAGGGCTTGCCGATCAGAAGGTTGGCAGTTCGAATCCCCACGACGGGGTGAGCTCCTGTTGTTCAGTCCCTGCTCCTGCCAACCTAGCAGTTCAAAAGCACGTCAAAGTGCAAGTGGATAAATAGGTACTGCTCCAGGTGGAAAGGTAAACGGCGTTTCCGTGCACTGCTCTGGTTCACCAGAATCAGCTTAGTCATGCTGGCCACATGACCCAGAAGCTGTATGCCAGCTCCCTCGGCCAGTAAAGCAAGATGAGCGCCGCAACCCCAGAGTCGTACACAGCTGGACCTAATGGTGAGGGGTCCCTTTACCTTTACACAAAAAAGAGGAACCAGAGTGGTGCTCTTGACGTATTATTGGACTCCAACTCCTATCATCCCCAGCCAGAATGGCTAATAGTCAGGGATGGTGGGAATTACAGTATAGCAAAGGGCAGGGACTTAACACAAGCCTATGACTTGCACTTACTGGGAATTCCTCATTCATGGGGGTTAATATCAAAAGCACCCATGTTGGCAACCTCTGGTCTATAATGTATGACAGTGGCTACCCAGGGTTTCAGAAGAGCCCTGTCCAGCTCTACCTGGAGATGTCAGGGATTGAAGTTGGAGGGTTTAACACACAAATTATGTCGAAACAAAATTTTAAAAATCCTTCCAGTAGCACCTTAGAGACCGACTAAGTTTGTTATTGGAACGAGCTTTCATGTGCATGCACACTTCTTCAGATACACTGAAACAGAAGTCACCAGACCCTTATATATAGTGGGAGGGTGGGGAGGGGTATTACTCAGAAGGGTGGTGAGAATGGGTGATTGGCTGATAGGTGTGGAAAACCTGTTGACGACTGTTAACGACTGCAATTGGTCTTAAAGGATTTGAAGAATTGTGCATGCACATGAAAGCTCATACCAATAACAAACAAAGTTGGTCTCTAAGGTGTTAGTGGAAGGGATTTTTATTATTTTGTTTTGACTATGGCAGACCAACACGGCTACCTACCTGTAAATATAAACAATGTGTTCTGCTACTGAGCTATTGAGCCTATTGCTCCTTTAATGGATAGGTGTATGAGATGTTCATTGCACTAGATATCCTTAGTTAGAGTACTTTGACATACTAGAATGCCATAGTGCAGAGCTGCTCAATTGTCATCTATGAAGCTTAACGTTAGCATCCTGTACCTCCAGGTGATACGCAGACACATACTCCTTGACCTAATCAAGTTTCCAGCAGGCTACTACAGGTGGCCAGTTGGCTGTGTTCAGCTTGGTGAGTCACAAGCCACCCCTCTCTCCATTTGCTATTTCTTTGTGTGTGTTTTTTCAGTTCTTCTTTGCCAGCCTTACTGACACCTGAGGGACCCTTCTTCCCTTCCCTCCTTAGCTAGTCTGATATGCTTCCAACTCAGGTCAGATGAGCAAGGCACTGAGGTTTACTCAGCTATGCTGCACCATTTCTCATTAACATATATCAAACAGTATAACTGGGGAAGCCTCTGCAATTAACAAACCAGTTTTTTCCCCTCCCAGGCTTTGACTTGAAGCTTCCTGCAGGCAAGGTAAGAGACTGAACCACCAAGACCTGCAACCGTATTAATAATTTTGTATGCATCTAATTTATTTCAATCACATATCCAGCAGCCATTGCTTCACCCTTCTATCTAGTTATTTGAACCCCCCTACGCAAGCAGAAGACAGCAGGCTATTTTAACAGCAACCACTGCAATTCATTTTGTAGACTTTTTAATATATAAAAAAAATGTTCTGTGAAAATTGTACTTTGGAAAGTCAAGGGTTAAAAGTCCAGTGGTGAAAGTGAATGATATGAAAGAGACATGAACAGCAGCTTTCAACTATCCAAAGGGCTGTCATACAAAAGATGGAGTGGATTTGTGTTCTGTTGTTCCAGAAGTTAGGGCTGGAACCAACGGGTGAAAATTGCAGGGAAGCAGGCTTCAAACATTAAGGGAGAAATCCTGCGCACAGGAAGCTGCCATAAATGAAACTGATGTGAATTAAGCCAGCATACAGATACACCAGATCTAAACCTCTTTTAGCAGCGGGCCTGTTGCTGTTGCTCTGCCTGAAACTGACAAAGGGGAAACAAGCCTTTAAAATAGTGTTCTACGCCAGGTTGCCAGATCATGTGACCAAGCTGAATAGGTTTAAGATACAGCTTGAATTCCTCTCCCCCCACCCCCAGTCCCTCCTGTAGCACCCCTATTTGCTGAGCCCCAACTGAGCAGGGTTGAGCAACTCACACCAGTATATCTTTGGCTGATCTGGGATCGGGAATTTAATACCGGCTGAGCCCAGTGCAAAGAACTGGAAAAGTGAAGATCTACCGAATGTGGAAGAATGGCAGATGAAGTTGATTGAATACATGGAACTCGCCGAACTGACTGCGAAACTCCGAGACCAGAGGGAGGAAGCGGTGCAAGAAGATTGGAAGAAATTCAGAGACTATATGAAAAAATGTGAAAAGATAGAGATTTGAATGGGAAATCAGTTGAACTAATGGCAACAGCATAGACTAGGTTTAGAAAAAGTAGGATATAATTGTTAGAATTGATAAGATATATAGGAATGATATAAGTTGTTAAAATTAGAGATAAGATGATAGATAAATAAGGTATAGGTTAATTGTGTATGATGATTTAAAGTTGTTATAAAGTTACCAAAGTAAATTTACAATGAACGCAGCATAGAAGATGGGAGGAAGTCCATTAAGTAAGAAGGAAATAAGAATAAGGATGATTAGGATTTATTTGTTGTATTTTTTGATGTCTTAGTTTTTTTGTTGTTTATTTTTTGGATTTGTAATGTTTGTATTTTGTATTTTAGTATTTTGTCTTTTTTCTTTGTTATTTTTGAAATATAATAAATTCTTTTAAAAAAAAATTACACCAGCTGAGCCCAGAATCAGCCGGCTGAGACAGAGATCTGTTGCATCCTAAGCTACTCATCCCAACAGAACTTGGCATAGGATTGCCACCTAAGAGAAACTTCCTAACCATAACAGACTGCCTACTAGTCATAGGTAAACCAAGGGTGAGGAAGGTTCTTCAGCACCCACTAAGAGGCACTACATAGCTGATGGGTTGTGCTTAGCTTGGTGTATTGCAAGTAAGGATAGGAGTGGGATCCATCAAATTCAGATTCCAGAGTGGATCCACGTAATTGGATCCAGGCTTCCAGGGAGGGGAGAATATATCACTTTTGGTTTCTCTCACTTCTCATTTTTCCAAAGTTCAGTTCAGCTCACCACATTTTCAAATCAGTTTAGTTTTCCTTTTTTTTAAGTACTCGTGAAAATTCACCTACATTTTAGCACAAATTTCTCTACACATTTCCGCATGCAACTTTCCTGACTATAGATATTTCTGGTGAAGCAATTTCCCCTAATTTAATGTGTGCTATTTTGAATAATATATGCATTTCTGTGCAGACTTCATTAAGCATTTTTGTGCACATTCCTTGACTTGAGAACTGCATTGCAAAATGCAGAGAAGTGCAAATTTCAAAAGATGGCTTTGCTTAGGTTTGTGCATTGTTTTGGAAAGTTTGCACTAGGTAGGTTGACCTTTAAATGCAAAGTGAGCCAAATTTCTCCCCAGTCCCTACCCACATTGTAACCTGGGTCCACTTCAGAATCCACAGTGCTGCAGATTCCTTTACAAGGTCATCAGGGGGGTCTGCTGCATTGCATCAATTGGCGAAAATTTTTTCAAACTCTTAAAAACCAGTCTCCCAGCTGTTCACAGCCTGGAGCTGCTACTGTGGGGGCTAGAATGCAGCATGGAATGAATGCAAATACAATGCTGCAACTGTCAGACAGCAATGTATTTCTGTGTTGATTTTTAAGGATCGTCCATTAAAAAAATTAATCCCCAAGAAATAGGCTGGAGATTTCCCCACTAAAAATCTACCTAGAAAGGGGAAAGGATCTGCTTAGTCCTATTCCTGTACACAACTGGACAGAACTTATCCCATTGCAAGTTGTGTGCAAGCCTCCTGACATAAGCATCTTAAAGTTTCTGTGTCTTTAAGGTGGCCTTCACACCCCCAGTGTGCTAAACAGGGACAAAAAAGCAAACTGAGCTGTTACTGAGAAACATTGTGATTTATTTCAGGTTGGCAGCTCAGAGGGACTCTAAGCCGTTTGTTTGATGGATGGTGTCCCAGACTGAGTGGACAGGGAAGCTGGCAGAGGTGACAGTAGCATGCCCTTAACTCATGTTTGTTTGGTGAACCAGAAGGACCTCTACTGTCTGGAGTGAATAAGGTTGACTATGGAGTAGCATAGAGCTTGAGTCTCATCTCACTTGCCAGAACAACTCAGTCAAAACTGATGACGTTCCGTTGGGTGTGTAAAGGAATACAGATTATTTTTGGGAGGGTGGGATAGTGGGGAGACAAAGTTTCCTTGTGCATAACTTTGTTCACAGCTTTCGTTAATGTCAGGAATAATTGCATGCCCTTTGTGCTGAGTGCATCAAGGTCCCCCTGGGCGGGAGTGATGGGTTCTTCAAAAATATCACAGCTCCAATGTTCTCTGCAGTCCATAAATGACTTTTGAGTAATTGTCTAGCACCCACTGTATCAAATTATGATCCCTGGAGCAGAATCTAGGAAGCTGTTATGCAAGGGGAATTGGTGAGATTTAAGGAGGAGCAATCTGGCAGGCAGTACCACCCCCTGGACCAGTTGAAAGAAAGAAGACAAGCATCTGAGGGCAGGCTAAGGTTGGTGGAGCAGTTCCCCATTAGCCCTAATGGGTCAGGCAACACTTAGGCTGTAGGTGCAGTTTACAGTAACGGCAACTTTGGCTGCAAAAGGTAGTCTGCTTGAAGAGAAGAAGAGTTTGGATTTGATATCCCACTTTATCACTACCCGAAGGAGTCTCAAAGCGGCTAACATTCTCCTTTCCCTTCCTCCCCCACAACAAACACTCTGTGAGGTGAGTGGGGCTGAGAGACTTCAGAGAAGTGTGACTAGCCCAAGGCTGCATGTGGAGGAGCGGAGACGCGAACCCGGTTCCCCAGATTACAAGTCTACCACTCTTAACCACTACACCACACTGGCTCTCAGTGGTAAACCTTTGATGGTAGGTGTCAGGGAACTGTTCCCGATGCAGCGCAAGGTGGTGGAAGGGCTCTCCAGATGCTACAGAGAGCCCCAGTCCCACCTTGCCAGCAGCACCTCCTCTGGTAGCGAAAGGAGCGGCGAGACGTCCAGCGAGGAGGGGGAGAGTTCACAGGGGAAAGGGAGTAGAGGCTCTGGGGATGCAAGAGAGACCCAGCACTCCCCCAGTCCCGAGGGCGATACAGGGGGGATGCAATTTCTGTCGCCCCAAAGACGTCATAGGGTGAAAAGAAAGGATGGAAGGCAGGGTTTTTGTATACCAAAACTCTTTTGTTGGGGTCAGAACTGGAAGGGGCAATTCCCGGATTCTGATACCGCTTGATACAGACATGAACTTTTTTAGCTCTGCACTGTATATAGTTTGCACAATAAAATCATTAAAGGAAACAGCGGAGTCCTGGCTGCTTACTCATGAGCAACTAACCGAGAACCTTACAGTAGGGATATGATGCTGGAGGGAAGAGTCAGATCCCCTCTCAATCTATTGTGTTCTTGCTGCTGAGCCTCCACCCTTGCAGCTGAAATTTTTAAAAGCTCTTGGCATAGACAGACAATCACGTGGGAAATGCATCATCTATTACAGGTCATGAACACACTATTTATTTCTAAACTACAGCTAAGTGTACAAGAAGACATGACAGGAAAATCTCCTAAGATAGATAGATATTGATTAGGGTCACAGTGCAGTGGGAAGGGGGTTAACCCTTTCCCGCCATCCTGTTTTACTGATGTATCTCCTAAAGTTACTGTTTGGCGCATGGGCTCAAACACAAGATATCCTATGGCAATTCCCTTTATGGGGCAAATAGCAGCTTAGGTTAGGTAAGTGTGGGTGTGAGAACATATCCTTTTCTCATCTATCTCATCCCCTTTTGGAATTAGGCTGTGGTGCAAAAAAAAAAAAAAAAAAAAACATGAAAACATAGATCTACACACAACCCACCCGCCCCCCCCCAAAACCTCACATTTTAACCACAT
Source organism: Lacerta agilis (assembly GCF_009819535.1). Lineage (NCBI taxonomy): Eukaryota > Metazoa > Chordata > Lepidosauria > Squamata > Lacertidae > Lacerta > Lacerta agilis. Next base: position 78,111,358 of record NC_046316.1, on the reverse strand, counting down.
CACAAAATTCAGATTTGTGCGGAATCAGTAGTTATCTTATAAATTGCTTTGTTGAGAAGGTGCAGATCAGGTCAGTTTATATTGGAATTATTATTATTATTAAGAAGAAGAAGAAGAAGAAAAGCACTAAGGAAGAAAAAGAAAATAAAACAGTTTATACACTGTTACCTAGGTTCTTGAATGAAATCCGTTCCGGGAGCCTGTTCAGCTTCCGAAACATTTGAAAACCGAGGTGTGGCTTCCCATTGGTCGCAAGAGCTTCTTGCACTCAGCAGAAGCCGCATTGTTTGTTCAGGTTCTGAAAAATGTTCGAAAACGGAAGCATTTACTTCCAGGTTTTTGGCGTTCGGAAACCGAAATGTATGACAACGGAGAAGTTTGGGAACTGAGGTTCCACTGTATTGGGAACTGAGATAAAAGCGACCCTCATGCACCCCTAGACACTGTAGACCATACAAATGGTTGCTAATACAATTCTCTAAGGTATGGTTAATCCTGCCTACGGATCTCCCACAGCGTGCCTAGTCTGGCCCGAAGTTTCTAGTGAACTTTGCAATAGGGAATAGTTGATTATCATTAAATAATTTCTCTTCTGTTGCTTTGTTCCTTTCCATAATAGCTGCAACACTTGAGTCAGCACAGAGCAGTATTCTCCCCCCCTTGCTCAGTGGTTCCCAACATCAGTCTTTGTCAAAACCTGAATGGGAGCTATCATTATTTTGGATAATGGCATGTCAGTACCACTTTGTTTTATTCTGCTTCCCGTGGAAAAAAAAGAGGGTTAGCCTTTTCTCCAGAGCTCTGCTATTAACATTCCTTCTGTGCTTCATGTGCAATTGGATTTTATTTTATTTTATTACAAAAATCAAAATCTGCAGAGCAAGGATTGGTTAATTTTTAAAATAAATAAATGGTTATTTTATTTCATTTTTTTTGTAGGGAAATTGCAAAGGAGCAATCAATATTACTGGAGTGAATTGGAACTGTGTTCTGTGTAGGTGGGAACAGTTGTATGGATCTTTCTCAACTGGACAATAGCATCTCTCCCAGTGGGTATCAGTTGAATAGGAAAAGTCACTGTGATTGACTTAACCTCCTCTTCATGGCTGTGTTACTCACATATGTGCGTCTGCACCATGAAAACACAGCTGGCAGCTCTGAGTGCGCACGTGCGTAAAAAGTGTGATTTTTCTACAAAGCAAATCTGTTTTGTTAGTGTCTTTTATTAAAAGGAAGAGTCATTCAATTATTCTCCACTGGAGAATTGGACAAATACTGTCTTTTCTCTCTCTCCTGTACTTGTCTTAGTTTTATACATTCCATGATACATTCCTTTGAATCTCTCCTTCAATGAAGAAACACTTTGTTTAATGGCTCCCCATTGGAAGCTGCAGATTAATCTGTCTGAATACCCTGCTGAGGTTTAAAACCAATAGATATTTGCTGTGATCAAAGGAACTGAATTATTTGCCAAAGGAGGGAAATGATAGCAACAATGGGGAGTAGCCTACAGACTCATTCATTCAGTGCAACACTTTATGCTTGCATGGTTCTAACTCTTCCCCCCATCTCCTTTCACAACACCCACATGTGCACCCATCTTCCCCATCCTATGGGAATTACGTAAGATGGTCTCCTCCTCCTTCATATGGATTCAGAGCAGAGAGAGAAGAAGAAGAAGAAGAGTTTGGATTTGATATCCCGCTTTTTACTACCCGAAGGAGTCTCAAAGCGGCTAACATTCTCCTTTCCCTTCCTCCCCCACAACAAACACTCTGTGAGGTGAGTGGGGCTGAGAGACTTCAGAGAAGTGTGACTAGCCCAAGGTCACCCAGCAGCTGCATGTGGAGGAGTGCAGACACGAACCCGGTTCCCCAGATTACGAGTCTGCCGCTCCTAACCACTACACCAAACTGGCATTCCCAGACATTCCCTTCAGGGTGTGACTTCTTGAGTTATTTCTTTTATTTCTGACAACGGAAAACTCTAATGAGATTTCAAAATGATACTCCCCAAATCAGTATCTTTTGAAATAACTTTCTCTGGTATGACTGTTGCCTAAATATTAATGTATCAGTTTTTGGCATTACTTCTTCTTCTTCTTCTTCTTCTTCTTCTTCTTCTTCTTCTTCTTCTTCTTCTTCTTCTTCTTCTATCACTTGTAGCCAAGTAAGATTGTCTTCCATAAACACAGTTTTAACAATGAGTCCGTAAGTGACTGTGGGTGCCTATTCTGGATCCACACATCCTTCCACAGTGGGAACATTGGTTTCTGGATGGGAGTAGATCATGGGGAGGGTTTGGCAAGCGTGCCTTCCTCTTAGTGCATCTCTCCCTTGCGTCCTGAGTTCGAGTGTCTTCAAAGCCCATGACACCTCTGGTAAAGGCTGTTCTCCAACTAGAGCGCTTGCAGGCCAGTGTTTCCTAGTTGCCGGTGTTTATACTACATTTTTAAAGATTTGCCTTGAGAGAGTCTTTGAACCTCTCTTGTTGACCACCAGCATTACGCTTTCCATTTTTACGTTCGGAATAGAGTGGTTGCTTTGGAAGATGAAAATCAGGCATCCGCACAACATGACCAGTCCAACAAAGTTGATGTTGAAGAATCATTGCTTTGACACTGGTGATCTTTGCTTCTTCCAGTACACTGGCATTAGTTCACCTGTCTTCCCAAGTGATGACATTTCTTCTTTTTCTTCTTCTTCTTCTTCAATCACTCGTAGCCAAGTAAGATTGTCTATATATTGACGTATCTGTTTCCGGCATTGCTAGAGCATCACAAGTGGCATCCCAGAGACTAAGGAGAGACCAAGAGAAGGGGCAGACCTTGGTAATACGGCCCCCTGTTCAAGGCAACCAGCCCACCGCAGCCGCAGCCCTTGTGCCGCCTTCCCAACACCAGGTAAAAAAGGTGCCAGGCTTTGGGAAGGAGGTGTGATGCTCTGGCAGGGTTTTGAGCCATCTCTTCTCCTTCACAAAATGGGGAAAGCACTAACTGGGCTTTGGGAAGGAGGCAGGAAGGCACTCCCTTGGCCTCTGTGCAGGGGAACCAGTTGTGCGGCCCTAAATCTGCCTCTGCCAAGAGCCCCAGCATCACTGAGTCTTTGGATGGTGGCCAGAGGGCATTTATTACACCAGTAGAATTGCACTCACCACTTTGATAAGGCCTGGGAAGGACATCAGAACGGCTTTAAGGGCAAATGCTTGGAGATCAAGGGTGAGGATAGTGCTATATTTTGAGGAGTGTTTCCTTTTAACTACAGAAGTGTTTCTGGGCTGTGGTTCAGTCCCATCTCTGACCTTGATTTAGCTTTCATCCAGAAACAATCCTCCATCCCCCCACCCCCCCGGCTCTGTAATGCATATAGGGGGCAACCCACAATGGTGACAGTTTTCAAATATTGCCATCTGCAGTCATCAAATGAGGCCAATATTTGAATGCTTTCTGAATAAGTGAAAGGGGGGGACCTATCCCCTCCTTCCCATATTGGTCAGATGTTGGCAAGAGAGGCAGACAGTGAAATTAGCATATTTGGAAAGCCAAATGTTAATTTAATTAGGCCAGCTCTCGCTATGTACTTTCAGCATTCTAAAGCAAACACACAAACAAACCCCCTTTCAACTGCTTAAGCACCAACAGAACCTTTAATCCGCCAACTATGAAAGGATTATCCTTTTGGAGGGATGAATCGGAAATGGGAGCGAACTTCACACGTACTGTTTTATGAGCCTTTTTTCTCTCTGCGTGGTGCTCCCCACCACAGAGAGAGGGACGGTTTTGAAAGAGGATATCACAGCTGGTTTCCCCCCTCTTTTTTTTGCTTGCAACATGCCTGGAGAGCGCCATGCAGAGATGAGGCTGGCAGTGGGAATAGAAAAATGCATATGCAAAATGAAAATATCCTGTATTTACATGCGATGCAGGGACGGCAGATGTAATTGAGCTGTACCAGAATAAATTGAACTACTCTACTGGACAGGAGTTATATTAAAAACTCTTCTGCTTGTTACCACTGGCATGGGGCACTCAGTCAATATTTAATCAATGCACTAGAGCAGGGGTCTGCAACCTTTAAGACCAAAAGAGCCACTTGGACCCGTTTCCGAAGGGGAAAAAAAACTGGGAGCCGCAAAACCATTGCGACATTTAAATATAGCACTGCATTTTATTTTAAAAAATCCGATTTAAATTTTAAAAAATCCGATTTAAATGAAAAAATTCTGATTTAAATAAAAAAAATTCTGATTTAAATAAAAAAAATCTGATTTAAAAAAAAAATCATTCATTTTTATCCACCCTGGGGACCACTACCAGGTCACAGCCTGATCCAAGGTGGGTTGCAACAGCATACAAATATTTGATTTGTTGTTGTTTTTTAAAAAAATGAGTCCTCAACTGCACACTTGTGTTAAATGTTTGTCCCATGTCTAATTGAAGACTGCTGGCTTTTACAATAATCTTAGTTTCTTTTACCCTTAATATTCCAGACCAGAGGCTATGTTCACCTCTTCCAACCTCCTCTCTTGCTAAATAAAGCACAGAATTGCACCAGAGAAGCCTGTGATGTTTGTGCTGACTTGCATACAGGTGGCTGTAGTAGTGTTCAAACCTTTTTAGGGGAGTTCCCTGCCCCCTTAATGACAATGGTGATAGATTTTGCACATGAACACAGATCCAAGTTAGGACTCCTCTCTTCCACGCCAACAGGTGCTTTGTCAAGGCTCCCCTAACACACACTCAGGACAGAGGAAAAACTGCAAAACGTCCCGGCCTTGCTCCGGGGCGGAGAGGGACGTGCACCCGCGAGAGCCGCCACCCCTGGCCCAGCCTGCAGCTGCCTACCTTATTGTCGCCTCGACGCAGCAGCCAGCAGCCTTCCGAGAGGAACCGCGGCCGGCCCAGCCGAGGAGTCCTGGCCTCCAGTGCCTGTGTGGGCACGCGTCTGAAGGCCCCCTTCCTGCCCCCATCCCGTCCCGCCTCCCAGCTGCCTCTGGATGCCGCGGGGTCCCACATAGCCGCCGACCCCGGAGCTCCCCTGTCCACCCCGAGGCCGCCTCCCACGCTAGGAAGACTCCCGGAGCTGGGCAGGGTTGGTCCCGCCAGGCAGGCTCGGGGGGGCGGCCTCTCCCATGGGCGCCTGCTTCGGAGGCGGAGACGAGGTCTTCAAAGTTCCCCCTCCCGCTCGTCCAGCTCCATCTCTTCCCGAAGGAGCGTGCGCGCCTCAGGCGTGCTCCCCGCCAGAGCCCTCGGCTGAGCTGCGCCGCCACTACTGCGTTCCCACCGCCTCCGAGCCCCGCTGCCCCGCTGTTCAAGGCCAGGTGATCCTGGGTACACCCCTGAGCAGCGCCCTCAGCCTCCAGAGGGCGGGCCGCCGGCCAGCTGGAGGGCGGTCGCTGCCGCTGGCCAGCTGGAGAAGTGGGCAGGCGTATCCGCCCCGGAGCCGCGGCAGCCGTGTAAAAGAGCCGCATGCGGCTCCGGAGCCGCAGGTTGCTGACCCCCGCACTAGAGGAATGATCCATTCATGTTCATGTCCCACCCTGCTTTCCCTTAGTTCCAGATCTCCACTAAATCCAAGCTGTTGATGTTGGCATGGCAGCACTCACACAATGCCTTACATCCCAAGATCACACTATAAGCACTGGGGGTCTCGAACCAGATACTTTAGTTGCTGCGCCAGATACCTGACTCTTTCTGCCACTGTTCTGGCTTGATAACTCGGAAGGGCAGGATGTGCATTTAAATAAACAAACCACAGGCTTTCTGCCTTGCTTCTCTGCAGATAACCAGAACGAGCTGAGCAGGAGAGGCAGGTGACCAATGGACCAATACAAGGTTGCCTTGCTGTGCAAAGCTTTTAATCCTGGCCTAATTCCCCAGTCTGAGTAACTTGCCTCTTGGGTATTTTGTTTGAAAGTAGACACAGTGAGTTGTGATGCTTTTCACAGTTGCTACTTGAAGAAAATTGTACACAGGGATCTACTGTGTCCTGGAGATATATTGCATAGCATGAGCCATGCTCTGGTAACTTCCCAACTTGATTACTATAATTTAGTCTAAGTGGGACTTCCCTTGAAGGTGTGCAGGTCATACTTGGAAGGAGATTGAGAGCCGCTGGAGATGTCCTGTTGGTTGTGTCATCAGTGATGGGAGTCTGGTCAGGACTAGAAGCAGGACCCTCTTGCCTGTGGCACCCTGACTTTGGAAGTTTGCAGTGTTGTCCTATACATGCACACTCTTTTTGGTGCCTCCTAAAAACATTCCTGTTTAGACACACCAACCAAGATGCTTAGGAAGTTGAGGTAATTTTAATCTGGTTTAGTATTTTTAACTTTTGTATGTTTTAAAATGATCGTCACCTGAGGCCCTTCTTCCTGTGTCTTCTCCATGAGAGGCCCAGAGAGTGGCAACACAGGAAGAGGCCTTTTCTGTTGTGGCTCCCCACTTCTGGAATGTTCTCTCCAGGGAGGCTTGCCTGGTGCCTTCTCTAAATATCTTTAGGTGCCAGGCAACAACATTCCTCTTCTCCCAGGCCTTTAGCTAATTAAACAATTTATGGCCTTTTAAACTTGAGCAGGGGAGGAGTTAGTGTTTTTGTTTGTTACTGTTATGTATTTTTGTGTTTTTATATTGTAAACTGCCCTGCGATCCTCGGATGAAGGGAGGTATAGAAATTTAAGAATTTTTTTTTTTTTTGCTTCAAGGTTTCTTGCAATTAAGCAGTGTATAATGTTTATGAAATAAATAAAATAATAAATAAATAATATGAATTTTTGTCTTGGTATCCCAATGTTCAAGAGTGGAATCACAGTGTGCTGTGTACAATGTGTTGAATGTTTAAACCTTTAACTTCCCCCTTAAATAAATTCAGACAAGACTCAAAATGTTGGTTTGGTTTTTGGCAGAATTTAGGCCACAACTTTATTGATTACAGAAAGTGAGTGGTTGCATAGACTCTGCTTTGACTAGCTCCCTGCACCATTGCAGGTAGCGCTGACCCAGGGCACCAGCATAGGGTGTTGAGATGCACTGGCCCAAAGAGGAAGCTCAGGGACACATGCATGGGCCTATGTAGGTCCCTTGATCCATTTGGCTGGTGTCCCATTGGACTGATTACACCCAGCGTCGAGGGACCTACCAATAGGGTGTTGTGGCTATCCAATCGGACCTACCCACAACACAGGGTTTGGTTGCCAGGTCGCACCGCAACACATGCCCTCTTTGAGGGAGGAAACGATCTGTGTATTATCGTCCTCCTGGATCCACTAAAATTGCTATAGGGATTGAGTTGGAGTTATGCAGAATCATTCTGCATTTATTGTGTTCAACGATCCAATGTGGTGGAATGGTTCAGCTGCTGGACTACGACCGTGGGAGACCATGTTTCAAATCACCGAGCCACTAGGTTAGCTTGGGCCAGTCACTGTCTCTCAGCCTTATCTGTCTTGTAATGTGTGTGTGTGTGTGTGCTAGAATAAAATGGGGAGCAAGAGAACCATGCATCTCACCTTGAGCTTTTTGGAGCATAGAAATGTAACAATAAATTAAATCAACTTAGCATTGTCCTGAATACCAGGACCTGCTCACTAACTTCATCCTGATGTCTGAATGAAGGAATATGTCGCATTAAGAATAAATGGGCAAACTTATGAATGGAATGCTGAACAGGGTGGTTAAATTGAAAGTCTCCATTTGCTTAGCCACTAATAATAAATCTAACACAGGCAGAAAGAATAACCCTCTACCCACTCCCATAAGGGGATAATGAAACTGGAATAGTAATATTGGCTTACTTTACAAGATGGCTGCAAAGATTACAACAAAGTAATGTGTGTGGAGCTATTTGAGCACTCCAAAGTGCTATATAAATAATGCTAACTATTAGGTGTAGTGATATTGCTGAATTTTGTATTTTCTGACTCCACAGTATGGAAACTTCAGCACTTTGTAATGCCTGCTTCAAAAAACAAGCCTTGATAGTTCTTCTCCAGCTTGCTAAAAAAAAAAAAAATTACAACTAAGCTAGGGAAGAACTTAAATCTTGCATCCCTCTCGTCAATCTGCACACCTGCAAACCTTATTCCTCTCACCCACCTGTATACCGTATTTTTCTGTGTATAACACGCCCCCATGTATAAGACACCCCCTATTTTGGGGGACTCCAAATTAAGAAAATGGGGGAGATCGCCCAGAGTTGTTGAGCTTTTTTGGGGAGGGGGGTTGCCGAAAATCGCTCACCTACCTGGCCTACACTGCCACTCCAACATGTAACATGTTGCAAGAGCCACCTATCGACTGTCCCATCGCCAGGAGAAGCCGCCAATCACCCGCCCAATTGCCGCAGCAACAGTCAATCAAGCCCAGCCCTTGCCGCAGCCACCAATAACATGCCCAATAGCCGCTGACCATCTCCAGCTCCCAGCAGCAACCAATAACATGGGCCCACTATGCACTATGCGTGTATAAGATGACCGCCACATTTTAACATGATATTTTAATAAAATATCATCGTCTTATACACGGAAAAATATTTTACTTCACATGCTGCTTGAGTGTCGGCAGTGGATTAGAGAATGGGTGGGAGGTCTCTATCCCCTGTGCCCCCCTGCCTTGCTGGGCATGTGGTACCAGGCCTTTCAAACACTGCCAAGGATGGGCTCTGATTTGGCTGGGAATTGGCACAGAAGAAGGTATGCCCAGTGCCTTCACTGACTTCTTTTCAGTGCCAGTTAAAAGTGTAGCTCCCCACCCCAGGCTTTTGATGGGCCCCAATAGCTCACTCCATACAGCATGAGGCTCTAAATCTTAGGGTCATGGGTTCAAGCCTCATGCCGAGCAAAAGACTCCTATTGCAGGGGGTTAGACAAGATGATCCTCATGGTCCAATTCTATGATTCTATGATTACAGTTTTGCTGTTTTCTGTGAACTGTGCTGCTAAAGCATTTTTAAGTTAATTGCATGTGCTTTTATTAGAATGCATTTTCTACCAACGCTTATGCTTTTATGCATGTTGTAAAGCTCTTGGAGGCCTTTATGTGTACGTGTGTGCTTCAGTTCAATAAATAGTAGCAAATATCAGTAATATTTATTATATTGTTATCAATTATTATTAATAGCAAACTTTAATAATAAGCCGTTCTGTTTCCCAAGGGGAAAATAAACCCACCCTAAGGGAAACAGCTCAAGGGAATTTCACTGCATTGTTGATACTAGAAGGATAACAGGTTAATAAACAGTATAACTTATCAGTAAACCACAGAGCCTAGGGATTGCTGATCAGAAGGTCGGTGGTTCGAATCCCTGTGATGCGGTGAGCAGAGGCGAATGGAGCCGCTTGGCCACCCAGAGCGGCAAACCTGGGGGCACCGGGGTGTCGCTCCATAGCGCATGCGTTGTGTGTCGTGATGCATGCGTGCTACTGAGCAATGCTGCGCATGCGAGCTACGGGGTGGGCAGAGGTGAGGGGCGGGCCAGGGAGGGGCTTCAGCGGCTGACACCCCTCCCTGGCCCACCACTAGCCACCGCTCCAGCCGGAAAAAGGAAAGCACGCCGAGCAGGTTTGCGAACACTTTTTACTGGGTGGCAGGGCTCAGCTTGGGCATTGTGGGGGGCATGCCGAGTATCCCCCCTCCAGGGTGGTACTTGGGGCGGCCCGCCCCCAACACCCCCTTGCTCCACCCCTGGGAGTGAGCTCCCATTGCTCGGTCCCTGCTCCTGCCAATCTAGCAGTTCGAAATCACGTCAAATTTCAAGTAGATAAATAGGTACTGCTCCGGCGGGAAGGTAAACAGTGTTTCTGTGCGCTGCTCTGGTTTCACCAGAAGTGGCTTAGTCATGCTGGCCACATGACCCGGAAGCTGTACACCGGCTCCTTCGGCCAGTAAAGCGAGAAGAGCACCACAATCCCCGAGTCGTCAGCGATTGCACCTAATGGTCAGGGGTCCCTTTACCTTTACCTTATCAATGCTGATCTGAAGAGGCAAGAAAGTAAGTGGCATTTTCTGAAATCAATAGTTTCCCCAAGATAGAAAATAGCATTAGGAAACCGCCATTGCCCCCATTTTGACACCCTGATCGTGAAGTTGATGGCTTTCTTCTACATCCCCTCCCCCCTGCACTGAATATAGAATCCATATTTGACATGGAGGAGGCGGGTAATTTTGGAAGGCTGCATGCAAAGAAAGGAACAGCTGGGCAGCAGTTAAAGCCATGTGGAGCTCTGCACATAGGTCTGAGTGGACGGTTGACCTGTGAAATGTGGGTCAGTTGGCAGCTGTACCACATTACTATCATATCAGGCATACTCCAGCTGCTCTGGCCTGGACCTTGCCTCTGCTTCTCCAGCAACTAAAGCACAGCAAGGAACAGGGGAATTGAATCAGGCACAGCTTCTGCAAAAAAAAAAAAAAAAAAAAAAAACCAAAACCCCAGGTTTTGTTAACACTGATCTTCCCACGGAAGAAAAAGAAAAGAAAAGAAAAGAAAAGAAAAGAAAAGGAGATTATTGCCTTGATGTCAACAACCAAATTCTCCCTTAAATTAAACAATGCCAACCAAATTCTTCTGGATTTTTTTTTTTAAACTACCACCCCTCCCAAATAGGGAAATTTTGCTGCCATTGAACACAAAGGAGTGGAGGCTGCAATCTTATATTCACTGACTTGAGAGGTGGAGATGGACAAATCTGTCAAATTTGCTTTCTGTTTCTCTGCCTTTGATTCAGTTATTCAACTATTTGATTTGCCATAAAACAATCATCGCGAAAAATTTGCCAGTATTTTAGGGTGACTTCTCTTAATATACTTATTATTGCAAGCAATTCCCCCTACTGAAATGCACAGTTTCGTTGTGGAGAGTCATCACAAAATCTGGAGAAATGCAGATCTCAAAAGATAATTGTGTTTTGACTTGCAAAGTGGTTCAAGAAGTGCGAATTAGGAAGTTTCTCATGAAAATGCAAACTAAATTTCCAGCTGAGGTAAACCTCGTTGAATTCAGCCGAACTTGCTTCTGAGTAGATATGTATATAATTCCGTGGACTATGGAATTCTACATTCTGTGCAAAGGACACTGCAGTCTCTAGAACAGCCTTCATAAGCATGGTGCCCTTTACATATATATTGAGCCACGGTTTCCATTATGTCTGGCAGAATGGGTGTGTAATCTAAACTCTGTTGGAAGGCTTATTTTCCCTCAGCCATCAGAAGCTCAACTCCTGAATGGAGTTGGGATCTGACATACTTCACACCAGCTTCGTTTAAACCCATGCTTAGGATTGGTCCCTTTGTAAATGTTGTGTATTAAGCAATAACACAGTCAAGATGTGTAATATAGTGTATTGTGTTGTATTACAGACCTTATTTGAATGTACAAGTTACAGCGGGAACGGCAATCATTTGCTGATTCAGGGAGCAGGATTTGGATCCTCTGCTGGATTGGTTTCCACGGGAGGGAAGACGTGCCATTGGTTCCCGCCAATAGATTCTCCCTACTAGATAACTGTTACTATATAAACCCCAGTTTTCTCCATTCCTGTAGGCTCTTCCCTGTTTCTGAAATAAAGAGATGATCTCTTCTCACTCTCACCCAGGGGTGTGGGAAGGGTGGTGGTGGTGGGGGGCAATCCGCCCCAGGTGCCCTCACTGAGGGGGGTGACATTCAGCGCACCGCCTGCCTGCCCGTGACTCCCAAGCCTACCCCGAGCCGTCGGGGTAAGGGGGGAGCTGTGCCGCTTTGCCGGCGGCATTCCCCCTTCCCCCTTTGTTTTGACAGCTTGGGGGAGACTTGAGAGACGTGGGTGGGCAGCACGCTGAATGTCCACCATGGGTGGCTTGCCCCACCCCCGTGAGCAGCTCGCTCCACCCCCATGGGCAGTTTGCTTCGCCCCCGACTGCAGGCACACACGCCACTCCAGGCACCCAAGTGGCTATCCCGCGCCTGGGAGGGCAACCTCCACGCCACACACCCCTTGGGAGCGTGCCCGCCCTCTGGCGCTGCTCTCACCCACCCGCCTTGTGAAACCAGGGTGGTCTGGGATAAAGGCAGAGCTCAGGGCAACATCAGTAGGACTGCCCTGTTTAAAACAGGGCACTTGACAATTATGCTCATGTCCGGAGTGACTATTTGCCCTTCTCAATCCCTTCTTCCTTTTGTGTCATGCCTTTTAGATCACAAGCCTCTTTTGGCTGAATAGTGGCATAAAAATTGTCCGGATAAATAAATGTGCCCTTACTATGTTATGTTATTAACTGACTGGACAGTTCCGGCTGTCCTCTGTATAACATCCTCTCCCCCATTGGATATATGCTCATACAATCCAGTCAATGTAAATTCTGAAATTGCCAGCCAGGCCTCGAGATGCGTTTCCACACGCTAGCCAATGAGCTCTTTGCTTCTTTAATTACTTCTTTTTACATTGTGATTCTCCTCGTACAGGAGGGTTCAAGCGATTTCCATAATGACAAAGGGCGCTGTTTGCATTTGTCACATTGTCAGCTTCTGTGGCTTTTCTCGAAGCCTTGGACACACTTCTGACTTTCCTCGAGCTGTCGGAGAAACACTGGCAAGAGCGAAGGCTACAACTGTTACTAAAATTAGTCATTTCTCCCCCCGCCCTTTTTTTTGTTTAGAAATAAAAGGCTGCGTTTGCTTCGAAAGCTGTTGCCTCTGAAGTCCCGGGGAATTTAGCTAATTGTGTCGGTATGCTTATGTACAGTAATTACAGCAAACAAAGGATGCACACAGGAAGGTGTAAGGTCTTTAAAGGCTAATCTCAAGAATGCAACACCCAGGTGTACTTCCCCCAAATCCTGTAATGAAAATAGTAGTCCAAATCCTATTTAGCAAACAACAGGATTTAGTCTTATAAAATCCACAAAACACTCTAATTTGCTACCTACCATTGTATGGCAGCAGTCAAACTGGCTGGAACTTGGGGTTTTCAGTTGACAGGATGCTCTGAGGGCTTTGCTTGGAAACAAGGAAGTAGGGTCAATTCAGCAAGTATTTAGCTGCATTATGGGCCATTTATGCCCCCACAGCTAGGGATTTGGACTCAGTGGGTCTACATGGGAGCATCTGCCATGGTATCTCAAAGACTGCTGCCCATTTTTGTTGTATGCCCCACCCCCTCCAATGAATAATGTCTTATCCCAGATTCTGGTATGCCATTACCCTGTACCATGGGAGGAAGAAGCACATCAAAAGAGGGGTGTTCCGTATGCTCAGGCCCTCCAAGTGTCCTTATTTTCAAGGGACAGTTGCGGATTTGTAGAAGCTGTTCCGGATTCTGATTTGATCCCAGAATGCCCCCCTACCCAAGGAGATACATAGCTCTGCAACCTTTAGAAGACATTCAGAAGGCAGCCATTAATGTTTAATGTTTTCTTGTGTTTTTATATATGTTGGAAGCTGCCCAGAGAGGCTGGGGCAACCCAGTCCAATTGGTGGGGTAACATAAATAAAATAAAATAAAATAATAAAATAAAATATAGGATGGCCCTATTTCCATTGGGTACATGTTGGAGGTTATGCATGTTCCATGGGCCCACACACCTGGCTTTATTTCAGGTTGGTTGCTTCACAGACCTACTTCCACCGTGACCCAGGTTACTCTCAACAGTAAGTACAGTTCTTCTATAGGGCTCCTCTTTTAGGATGCCTGACTTCTGTGCTGTTGGCCTTAGCAAGCATAATTGCAGGACTCCTGTGCCTGGTAAATATGGAATGCAGCTATTCTCTCTTTGACCCCACCCCATAGCTCTTAGGAGGGTGGCCTCTGGTAAGGGCCAAGCCTCTTATCTTTGATTAATGCTTTGAATGGACGTCTTTCACTTAAGAGAATAGCTGAAGATGCACAGGCATAACTTGGTCTTCTGGGTCTCAAAAATGTGCATGGGCATGGTGGGGTCAGGATCAGAGAGGAGGGATTTAGGGTCCTTGGTCACTAGACCTGGCAACACAATGTAGGTCACTGTCTTGAGTTGCCATATTTTGAAGAGCAAAAAAAAGGACCCTATGACGACTCTCATTTCAAATACCCCTACTATATGTAGGCTGCAGAAGCTGAGATATATTGCTGAGGTGGGCAGGAGAAGAGAAGAGGAAAGCAAGTCTTCAACAATCAGTTATGTCCATGTCTCATCCAGAAAGTAGGGCCAGAGACATTTTGGCAAATTTAAAAAATCCACCCGGACAGAAATTTTACCCTTGGAAAAAAGGATGTGTCCTGGAAAAAGAAGACACATGACAACCCTATTATTTTCCCGCAACAACAGGTTTGTATCTGGTGTAACTTTACGCTGGTTTACACCACCAGCTTCTTGTGTATAGAATTGCTCCCTAAGCTCCATTTCCATTTTTCAAAAAAAAAAAAATCAAAAGCAACTTCATACTCAAAGTACTCAAACTCATCCTCAAAGGATGACTCAAAGCAGAGCAGCAACAAGGAGAGGAGGACATAACCTTTTTTCTTACATCCATTTATCCACTCCAGATTGTCCCTGACATTGTTCCACCACTCTCTTCCTGTGGGATTCCAGATTCAATTTTATAAAGAGTATAAACTGTGTTTGTTTGTTTGTTTGTTTTTAAACCTATGGAGAGGTGGAAGTTACTAGAAGGGGGAATTCTAATGTGAGGACTGGATAAAAGAAGTTTCTGCAAAATGAACAGAAAAGTCCTGGAAGAGTAATTTGGAGAATGGTCCCAGGCATTCCACATTCTCGGAAGTGAGTTGTACAAAAGGATTGCCCCCCATTTCAACTAGTGAATGTTATTTTAATAATGGTTCATTCAAATAGTAGATAAAATATGTATATGAGTATTATGGCGGATGTCATGAATAGTGAAACACAGCACAGTGCAGTTACTTTATTGACGGAGAAGCAGGAGATCTCATCTTTGATTAATGCGTATGCTTTTGTTCCAGGTTGCTATTTTTTGTGCATCTATCAGGTGGCTGACAAGAATGAGGAAAGGTAGAAAGGAATAAATAAATATGCATGTTTCTCTCTCTCAGCCTTATGATTTCAAAAAGATTGACTAATTTAGAATTAAACCTACAACACCAAACTGACAAATGACCCGAAAGTTCAAAGTTGTTTTTCTCGTTCAGCGGCTGTAAAAAGGTTGGGTTCATATACAGCCATTTCCTGTCCCTTATTTTGGGGACCACATTACGCCTTCCCTGAAAAACATATGCTTTGCTCTCATTCTTCACAGGCAATCCCCATGGAAACCAGCGATGGGCCAGCCTCGCCTCAAAATATCTGTTCCAGAAATCGTATCTGATTAGCAAAAGTGATTGATATTGTTGCACATCCATTGTATGGGAAATTAATCTGCCCTCTGGATAGGCTCTGGCACTCAACCGTGGTATGAGGCTATGGCATCATTGCAGGACGGCATTACATGCTGTCACAAACAGGTGCTTCTCTATCTGTACATACAGATAGAGTATTAGGGTATTAGGGATTCTAATGCATCCCTGCCAAATTTGCACGTCCTGAACCAACCTGCAAACCAAAACACTGCTCTCCTTTGAAATATGCTTGCCACCGTGTTTTGTGATTCAGTTCTCCAATAAAAGGATGTGTACACGAATCTGCATGTTCATGAAAAGTGCATGTCATACAGTGGTACCTCTGTTACAAATTTAATTCGTTCCGGAGGTCCGTACTTAACCTGAAAACGTTCTTAATCTGAGGTACCACTTTAGCTAATGGGGACTCCCACTCCAGCTTGCTGCCAATGCGCAATTTCTGTTCCCATCCTGGGGCAAAGTTATTAACCCGATGTACTACTTCCGGGTTAGTGGAGTCTGTAACCTGAAGTGTTTGTAACCCGAGGTGTTTGTAACCCGAGGTACCACTGTATTAGTATGCGTTAGAATATAATGTGTCTACAGTGGTACCTCTGGTTGCGAATGGGATCTGTTCCGGAGCCCCGTTCGCAACATGAACAGACCTCAACCTGAAGCACCACGTCTGCGCATGTGTGCAGTGCGATTTGGCACTTTTGCACATGCACAAAGCGCCGAACCCGGAAGTAACCTGTTCCGGTACTTCCGGGTTCGGCGCATTCATAACCTGTGCCGAATGCAACCCTCAGCGAACGTATCCAGAGGTATGACTGTATTAGGGAAAATAATGTACCAGAATGCATATACCTGGAAAAATTTCAATCAAATATATATTGGAGAAAACATTATGAAACATTACAAACCTCTACATATGGACATTTGTAGTAGAACTTATTCAGATGTGCAGCCAAACAGCGAGGTAATGGGAGGCATATGCTTCAATGGTAGGAGGCAAGGCTTCATGGGCTCATGACCCACACTACACTTCAACATTTTGGGTGGTCATCTTCTTGATTACCCATTCTTCAACATCTGTTCTCCATGAACCAAGTCACTAAGGAGGACAGTATGAGGCACATCATGCTATTGACCAGAGGTCGGCAACCTAAGGCCCATGGACTGGAAGCGGTCACTTAACCGGCTCATGAGTTGCCCCCAGAGCCACCCGCTCGTCAAGTCCCCACGCACTGTGCTAAACCGGTGCAGTGCGGCGTGGGGACTCTCTTCCACAGCTCCGGAAATCATTTCTGCACATGCCCAGACTCCGGAAATCTCATCTGCGCATGTCCGTTGTGCCGGAAATTTCTTCTGCGTTTGGGCGATTTCTGGCACCGTGGACATACACAGACACGATCCGGCCCATGCCCAGTAAGCATTGCCAACCCCTGCTATTGACTGTTTAGGTCAGCAGGGACTAACCTGTAGGCTTGCTGCTGTTGTTGACACTCCAACTGCAGCAACTCAAGCCACCATGCCCTGTGGTTAGGAGAGACTGGAGCTGCAGCCCAACAATGCCTGGCTATCCACCCCTGGTTTAAGAAGCATTAGTAGGGTCTAATTATCAAAGTGGACTCGGGGAATGCCATCTGAAGGCTAGCCATTTGTCCACCAAAAATATCAGCAGTCACAAGGAAAGAAACCTGGCCTGGCAGCTGCAGCAGCCCACAAATGTGAAACAATGGAAGGGTACACAATACTTGCATGAAAAATAATCTCATTAAGGAAACAAATTACATGCTGCCAACAGAATTCTGTCTGCCGTCAACTTCGCCAGTGCCATGGGCTTTCAGATCAACCCACTTCATATGTCGAGAGTATTTGGGCTTGCATAATTGGCCCCTGAAAATAATCCCTTTGTTTCCAGTTTGATAGAATCACTTGTATCGCATCTAGCAACTGCCAGAAGATTAAGTTGGTAATGAGATTGTACCTTTCCCCATTCTCGTTAGCTCGTCAGGACAAATAATTGATGTGTCATTTTTCGTTCTTGCCCTGAGAATGAATTAACATTGTGGCATTTTATTTTCCCAAGAACCTGTTTTAAAACATACTTAGCAGGCCAAAGCAGACCAATTGGTCCCTTGCAGAAGACAAACGGGAATCTCTGGTTATTCCCCTGCTTTCTGTAAATTCTGAATTATGTTGTTTCCTCCAATGATGAAATAGTAGGGTTGGGTTTTGTTTTTTTTTAAAGCAAACCCAGTTGTAATAACTAATACATTATTGGAAAATTCCTGTCCTTTCTGCAGTATGCACTGTAGATTTCAAGAAGGCGCTACTACTACATTATGGATTTAAATTCTAAGGTTTTCATTTCTCCTCCATAAGAAAGATGGAAATCATAGCTCTGTGAGTTTGCTTTAAGTTATTTATTTTAAAACGGGTTGTCATAGTTTTCGTCAAGGAATCCTAGGAGCTTCGTTTTTGCTGGGGTGCTAAAGATGTTGAGCACATTTTGCAGAGTTGCGATTGCCATCTTTCTGGTGGAGAAGTACCTATATATATATTAATCTGCAATTAATCCAGAACGCGGTAGCTAGACTAGTGACTGGGAGTGGCCGCCGGGACCACATAACACTGGTCCTGAGAGATCTACATTGGCTCCCAGTACGTTTCCGAACACAATTCAAAGTGTTGGTGCTGACCTTTAAAGCCCTAAACGGCCTCGGTCCTGTATACCTGAAGGAGCGTCTCCACCCCCATCATTCAGTGGCGCCTGCCCTGTGGAACGCGCTCCCATCAGAGGTCAAGAGAATAAACAACTACAGTGGTGCCCCGCTAGACGAATGCCTCGCTAGACAAAAAACTCGCTAGACAAAGGCATTCATCTAGCGGAAGGCAGCCCCGCGAGACGAAAAAGTCTATGGGGTTGCCTCGCAAGACGAAATTTTTCCGTCTTTTTTTTGTGTGTCTAGCGAAAACGTGGCTTGCATTGCCGCTTCGCTAGACGAAAAACCCGCTAGATGAAAATTTTTGCAGGATGAATTATTTTCGTCTAGCGGGGCACCACTGTACCTGACATTCAGAAAATACCTGAAGGCAGCCCTGTTTAGGGAAGTTTTTAAACTGTGAGATTTTAAAGGTATTTAATATTTGATGGAAGCCACCCAGAGTGGCTGGGGAGACCCAGCCAGATGGTGGGGTACAAATAAATTATTATTATTATTATTATTATTATTATTATTATTATTATTTATGATAAAGCTGCTTTTATCTTTCTGCCAGACTTGATTGCAATTTGCAGGCATGGTCACGCCTTCTGAGGAGAAGAAGCCCAGCAAATTTCAAGATCATGGTTGTTATTCTCTGTTGCTATTCTACAAGGCAGACTGTACCATTTTGGGATGGGTACACAAATAGGAATCATGGGGGCGGGGTTCCTACGGGGAAAGAGCAGGGGTGCCCATGAAAGACTGTGGTGGGAAAATGTTGCCCTTCAGCAATGATGGCAGATGTTTCCTCAAGGATTTTGTTGGGGGGGGTGTCATGGGTTTGGGGAGATACTTATTCTTGAAGGATAGAGAAACATCTATTGATTTGCATATGGTAAGGTGTGGTGATAGGGAAGAAGACAAGGAATCCATAGAAAAGACTGAGAAGGGTAAAATATCATTCTCTCAGCAAGGACCATGTGGTGGGTTGTTGTTGTTTCTCATTCACTTCTTCTGTAGCATCTGGGACTGATCAGTTTTGGAGAAAATATCTGGCCAGATGGGCATTCACTCTTAGTAAGACATCACCCCACTAGAAAGAAGGTAAATCAAAATATTATTCTTGGCTGCAGTAGCAAACACAGCTCTTCAAGGCTGATAAATGTGTCCGATATTTAATAACAAGCACAAACCTATTGTCCTCCCCTAATTTCTGAAACACTTTGATTATTCCTGTGACAGCCTAATGAATGTCATTTCTATTGTGGCTCTTTGTTGGAAATGGTTTACATCTGGAAGATGATAATTTGCCCAGTACATTTATAGTCTGATTAACTCTTGCTTCAATATGAGACAAAATACATATCTCCTGTCTTCAGGGATGGTTAGATCTGCAATTGCCAAGTAAATCTTGAACACTAGCCAATAACAAATGAGCTGAAGAATGATCAGAAAAATATATATATAGCAATGCCATCCCATTCTATTTCAGGCAGGGCAGTGAAGCTGAACACATAAATTTCATTTCCTGTAATCCATCTTGGGACACTGGATCTATAACTCTGAGATCAGCACATTGTTTAGAGACTCATAGCAGGGGCTCGGCTTACAATTTCTGTTGTGTACTCTTTCTGTGATCTAACAAACTGTACTGTGCATTGCTTACTGTTATTTATATGCTAGCTTGAGCTAAAAGTCACACTCTGTCCTGTGCTAGGATTCGGCAGTTTATCTAATGAGATGTGGAAAAATATGAAAAAGAGCCATTAGAGCCATAGAATTTGACCTCAAAGGTCATCTACCACAACCCCACAGTGATGCAGAGAATTCATGACTCCAGCATCCCTGATAGGATGGCCTTCTAGCCTCGGCTTAACAATCTCTCATGAAGTCACCTTCATCTTCTTCCAAGGTTGCACCACAGTCAAGCAGCTTCTTCAGAGCTTCCTTATTGGGAGCATGTGGTGCTGTGGTCTAAACCACGGAGCCACTTGGGTTTGCCGATCAGAAGGTTGGTGGTTCAAATCCGCATAACGATGTTAGGTCCAATTGCTCTGTCCCAGCTTCTGTCAACCTAGCAGTTTGAAAGCACACCACCAGTGCAAATAGATAAATAGGTACCGCTGTGGCGGGAAGGTAAATGACATTTCTGTGTGCTCTGGTTTCCATTATGATGTCTCATTGCACCAGAAGCTGTTTAGTCATGCTGGCCACATGACTCAGAAAGCTGTCTGTGGACAAACACGGGCTCCCTCGGCCTGAAAGCGAGATGAGCACCACAACCCCATAGTTGCCTTTGACTGGACTTAAGGGGTCATTTACTGTTATGTACTGAGTTGAATAGGATCCAAAATGCAGCAGTCTGATTGGTCCTAGAACAATAGGATTGAGATTGCAGCAGTCTGACTGGTCCCAGAACAATAGGATTGAGATTGCAGCAGTCTGATTGGTCCGCAGGAGCCACCCAATCCAGCTCCAGGTGGAAGTGAATCAGCAACCCGATTGGCATACAGGAGTATCCCGGAATTAGCCAATCACGTGGGGCCCATTGTGTAAATAGTGTAAATAAAGCAAACGTTTTGGGGGAACTGCATTCCTCGCTACTATGAGCTGAATAAAGAGCATGAAATTCACACTTGACTCCGAGTATATTTCATTTACCTTTACCTTTGGAAATGTTTAGTCCAAATTCTTTTTTTAAAAAATCATTTGAACACACTGGAATACAGCAGTGGGTGTGGTGTGACATAGTGGCAGATGTTACTGGCCATGTCATGTTCCTTTATGCACATGGGTGATTCTGTTCCTCAATGAAGAAGGAATGAATGAACTGTCTGCCAAAATACCACTCCAAATTTTGTCATGTGACATGAGCCATAAAAATGGGGAAATTACAGTACAAAACTCTAGTGATTTTCCATGTTAACAGGGTCGCAAACAGATTTCCCCCCTGGGAAGCAGTTAACACAGAAATAAGCTCTAAACCACCAGATTTCAATAAGTTGCTTTTATATTGTGCAAAAGATCTCAAAAAATGCAGAAATGATTGCATGGAAACGTCAGGAAAATGGAATAAAGCGCTGCTTGAATGCAGCCAATGTGTGAGCCAAACCAAATAGCCTCAAGGTTTTGTGTATTCCAAATGAAGTGATATGGAATTTCCTTTAAAAACGAAATATGTCCCTTGGAGCATTCCAGCACTAAAGAGACAAAGCTGTGCAAAACTGTTTTCCAGGTAGGGCTTGCTGATCAGAAGGTCGGCAGTTCAAATCCCTGTGATGGGGTGAGCTCCCGTTGCTCGGTCCCAGCTCCTGCCCACCTAGCACTTCGAAAGCATGTCAAAAGTGCAAGTAGATAAATAGGTACCTCTCTGGTGGGAAGGTAAACGGTGTTTCCGTGCGCTGCTCTGGTTCACCAGAAGCGGCTTTGTCATGCTGGCCACATGACCCAGAAGCTTTACGCCAGCTCCCTCGGCGAGATAAGATAAGTGCCGCAACCCCAGAGTCGGACACAACTGGACCTAATGGTCAGGGGTCCCTTTACCTTTACCTTTATTCCTACCATTCCTGAGCTTGCCATTGAGGACCCTTTGATAAGCTTCAGTGAGTCAGTATTGGTTGGCATGGAGGGACAGAGGGGTTTACTTGACCTCCTGCTCCTTAATGGAAAGTTGGGACAATGTGGTGGAGAGGTTGGTGCCGAGCAAATGCAGCAGGAAGAGTGGTGAATTGTCAGGAAGAGTGCTGCTGGTGATTTTGCACCATGCTAACCTCCCCCTTTGCCTCTCCTTCCCCCTCCTGGTAAGGCACAGCACCGCTGAAGACAGATGACCACATAAGCCTCCATACTGACCCCTACAGCAAAGAGCTTCTACTCAAGGCTCTTGAGCCACAGCTGGTTAGTCACTACGTTAAATTGCTATGAATGAATTCAAACACATTTCAACCAATACCTCTTTGTCCCTTCTTCAGAAAGTATTACATCTATGCCCCTTGGTTCACGGCATGATAAGTACAGCAGTGAAGGACCTTAAAAGTGAAATTGTTTAGAAGTGCAATTGTTGACTGTATCTCAAATGATCCTTACTGTGGTTCCTTTCCTTTCTTTGTCTTAGCTTCCCTTTCTGTATCACACAGATTTAACCATGTATTTTGAGATTTCCCAATTGTATATGTGTAAGACGAGCTCAGCAAAAGCATTTTAGAATATTTAATATGGAAGATTTATACCCACTTCAGATATATTTTTAAAGTAATCCCCGATAAATCCACCATCTTTTCCTCCATTTCTTTAACATTACTTTCCCCTCTGAGCTTTGCGAAGAAAGGTTCTTAAGTCAACACCACTTCTCTCTGTTCTTACAGCATTATGCTTTTCAAATGTGCAATATGAAATTTCTGCTATTGCCTAGAAACCACTACAGCCTCGAGAGTTTTCATAACTGAAGTCTGAAAGAATAACTGCTTCTCTCCACCAGGGGAACACATTGGCTCTTTGCAAATTGCAAAGCAAATGGGGGTGACTTGGGTGAGGTTTTCACATGCCTGAATCAGTTAGAACTATTAAGGAAGCATTATGAATTGGATCAGGGAATCTTGGATTTTTACAGTGACCACTGCATTTATTTATTTTTAAGTGAAACCATCCTGATTAGGCTGAGTTCAAAAGAAGTGGGGTATCTTTCCTTTTGATGGACTTTAATCACAGCAGATTATTTCCCCAGGACATTCTAACCACAGTGATTTGGGGGGAGGGATATTGGATTAAATATTTAAAATTTATGTTTGTTTTTAGATGGATCTGTATGTAACCCTATGCAGATATATTAAGAAAAATCTCTCCCCTAAAGAGAAGAGTTTGCATCCCCAAATCTTGGAGGAGGGCTGTAGAAGCCTACCACTCAGCAACGATCCTTGGGATAAGAAGAGTCTTGCTGCTGTTGTCATTTTCCCCACCCCAATCATTCTTGAGGATTCAAGCACATCCTTGCACCACCACCAATATACAGTTCTGGCAGAAAATGAAGAAGTTATAGATTTCCTCCTCCTTTTCTTCTTCCTCCTCCTCTTCCACCTTTTAAAAAACCAATTTAAAAGTCTCCTGTGTTTATCTGCTGACAATCTGAGAGGCTTAATCCACTCTGAAGGGCTCCTGTGCCTATAAATTTCACCCACTTTGGCCAAAAAGGGACTACACTAAAAACCACTTTTAGATTCCCCGGTATAGTGAATGGAAAAAAAATAGAGCTTTGTTTTATACAGAGCAGCTTGAAACGCAGAGCACAAATGTAAGTGGTGACAACACAATGAAGAGATACAGATACAAGGTGGATCTTGGGGGGCCCTTGTACATTCCTACTATAAATCCAGCAAGAAGCATCTCTGTGACCTTTAATTTGGATCAATAGTGTCTTTTTCTTAGGGCTCCACTTAAAGACCATTTAGATGTGTCTAAAACCAATGTTTTTCAACAGCAGAGCCATCACAATTTTAGCAACATTACTGACAGCTCAGCTATTGAAGAGAGGAGCAGTTGTCCTCTATGCCCTCTGCTCACCATTTATTTCCAGTTCGCTTTTAGGTATAATTCAAGGTAAGGGATTTAATAGCAAATTTTAATGCGTGATTTCCCCCAAAATCCATAAGTTATTCAATAGTCTTCTGGAACATACTAATACTAATAAAATGAAGGAATGTTTATTATTTAGATGGAGAGACTTTCTGTCTTCATTTCTAACAAAAGCATCCCAGGGTTTATGAGTCAACATGATTATGGCTAAATAAGTGAAAAAAACACACGGGCTTGAATGTAATGATGCCAATTTACACATTAACTTTATATTAACATACTTAGTTTATCAGTCCAGATTCTTGCTGGTTTTGCACAAAACCACAGAGAGAAGGCTTGATTATTTGTAGTGTCTTCATAGTAAGAAAATATTATAAGCATTCTGTCACTTTTAAGAATGCCTTTCTTCTCCTGTTTCCAAAACTTATTTCTAACTTCTTAATTTAAATCTGCCCTTACTTGCCTTCTTATCACTTGAGAAGAGTAATTTAGGCTGGATCCTAAGCCTATTCAGTTCAGTCATGTGACCTGGCAACCCAGCATAGAAAACTATTTTAAAAGGTTGTTTTCCCTCTATGTTATCTGTGTTCTATTATTATGTACACGATTTGGAGATACTTGGTGCTTCAGGGGGCAGAAGTGAGTGAGTTATTGTTTACTTTCCTAATTTGATTCTTACCTGCAAGTGGAAAATAAATCAATTTATGATCATCTCTAGGGTCATTCTAAACCCAATTTAATATTGGTTGGGGGAAAAATAGTGCACATAGGTGTGCAGTTAATACATATAAGTACTTCCAATTTAAAACACTGGATGGGGGGGTCACCATTTCAGCATTTATTTAAAATATATTTGAGAATTCAACCCCAAATTTATGATCCAGGTCCCCACCCCTTTTACTGATACAGCTCTGCCAAATAACTTGGTCCTTAGATTTGATATTTTCCTAAGGTGTACAGTTCAGGAAAGGCTTGAACAACAGAGTTTCTGGAATTTGTACAGTCAGTGTGCCATCTACTGACAAACCAGCAAATTCAGAAATTGCACTGCATCAGAATGTATTTAGCTTGAATTTTGGCTGTTTATGTACTCACTGCTTTTCACACGGCAACCACAACTTGCATTCTCAACAGCACGCACATATGTTCATTTCAAAGAAGCAGATGAAAATTAGGCAAACTTAGATTAAAAATATAAGGTGACAAGTGGGAACTGCAACAGAAGATTGCAGTGCTCCCTGTTCCATTCTACCCCTCCCCATCAGTAGTATTCTCCCCTCTCCATTCCCCCCACCACAATGGTTTCCCCAACACTATACAGTCAGCAAGTTGTACGCACTGAGCATGCTCAGTCATGATTGAGTTGTGTGGGAGACCTCACTCACCACCCCCATGAGACAGATTAAGTTGAGAGGCAGCCAATGGTCCAAGGTGACCCCAGTGAGCTTTATGGCCGAGTGGGGATTTGAACCCTGGTCTCCCAGGTCCTAGTCCAACACTCAAACCACTCACTCTGCTTGGTAACACCAAAGTGGTGCATCATGTCACCTCTATCTATGAGGAAGAGGACCCTTGGCACATCCAATATCACAGGTACTACCAAAAAGAGGTATTTCCTCACTGCAGACAGGCTTACCATGAGCGTCAAGGTAGCTGACCATGGTAATGGTAGCACTAATTCAATCAGCACTTCCCCATGTGATTCCAGCCTTAAAACGTTACCAGATAAATGGGATGGAACCATATGAAAGTGAATCTCGTGTTACTCTATTCCAAACTTAAAATGGAAAGTGCAATGCTGGTGGTCAACAAAAGAGGTTTAAAGACTTCTCAAGGCATTTTTTTTTAAAAAAAATGTAGTATAAACACCAACAATTGGGAAAAACTTGCCTGCGAGCACTCCAATTGGAGAACGGCCTTTACCAAAGGCGTCATGGGCTTTGAAGACACTCAGACTCAGGACGCAAGGAAAAAATATGCTAAGAGGAAGGCACGCTTGGCAAATCCACACCGTGGTCAACTCCCACCCAGAAACCAATGTCCCCACTGCGGAAGGACGTGTGGATCCGGAATAGGCCTCCACAGTCACTTACGGACTCATTGTTAAAACCGTGTTTATGGAAGACAATCTTACTCGGCTATGAGTGATTGCCAAAGGACATATGAACCAGTCCTAAGAATAAAAATCCTACTGTAGGCATAACTCTGCAATTTTTAAATGGTTTGGCCTGTTAGCCATACTATGAACTCCTACTTTTGCCCAGTTTCTTACTTTCTCTTTCTCTCTGTATGTGTGTTTGGAATACTGAACCGAACCTGACAAATTAATTACCACAGAACACTTCATTAACTAGAGTACCTTGCATATAGCTCTTCATTGTTCGAATAGATTTGTTCTGAGGTGCCGCACTCACAGAGAATTCTAATTTTGCATTGTTGATGCTTGTTAAGAAGCACCCTTGGATAAATATGTTTAATGCATCATGAAGTCTAACTAGTTGCACCTAGCCCATAAGCCCCTTGAAAGATGGGGGTGCATAAAATGCAGAGGATTAAAACTCCCAGAAGAGACAAGAAACGTGGACTTCTCAAAATGATGGCTGCTCACAGGCATTCTCTCCCTCTGTCTCTCCCTGGCCCAGGATGACCCAGGATGATCTATGCTTGCTAAATGCTGTCCACAGTCTGGTCTGATAGATGGCTGGAAGATGGGGGGGGGGGGTGAGGGCAGGATTGGGTGACAAGGAGTGGGCAGGCCTGTGGGTGGTTGAAAGGAAGGTCTGTTGGAGAGATGGGGCAAAGGGAGGTAGATGCATGTGAGGAAAGAAAGCTGATTTTGGAAGCAACTGTAGAGAGAGGAAAAGAGGAAGCCAAGAGGAACGGGGTTCAATATTTTACATGGAGAGGAAAGCTGAATGGCCTTGCTGTTTCAAAGATGGTGGTGTGCTCCCCTTAGCAACCATGATGGGTTTAATTTAAACATGTCAGAGGAGAGCCAGTGTGGTGTAGTGGTTAGACTGTCTCAGGGTAGGACCTGGGAGGCCAGGGTTCAAATCCCCACATGGCCTCCATACAGGGTGATTTGGGGCCAGTCATTGCCTCTCAGCCTAACTTAGGATAAAAAAGTGGATAAAAAGTGGGGGACCATGTAAGCGACCTTGATCACCTTGGAGGAAAGATGGCATATCAATTTAAGAGATAAATGTAGTAAATAAATATGGCCTGTGGAGAGGAGGGGAACTGTATTAGGGCCCTCATAGGTGGGGGCAATTAAAAGAGCTGCTGCTGCCACCACTGTTACGGCAAGGAATGACGTCAACTATCTTGGTATCAGTGTTGTCATTAGAAAATCATGGAGGAACATGATAGTGGTGCACCTTCAAGGCGCTTTCCTGAGGGGACGTGGTTTATGGTGTTATTGTGAGAGAATCTGGAGAGATACAGGAGGAGGCTAAGTATGATGTTTCCCTCTCCGTAGAGTTCTGAGAATTTTGAATCTCTGGTATGAGATAGGTCAGGTGCAAGGAAACTCAAGCCAGGGGTTAAATACAGGCGTCTCAAGCTGGTAATGTTTCTTACTTGCCGGGATGGTGGAAGCATAGGGATGTGTGAATGTGTGTAAAAACTAGCCTACTGTACAAAGGGGAAATTTACATTAATTGCTCCACTCCGCTCTTCTGTAAAAGAGTCAACCAAGTTGCCAGTGTCCTGAGCAAATTTATAATAAATTGCTCTTGAATTGATGAAGTTGGAAGCGATGGATGTCCAAGGAAAGCCAATATACAGCTGCAAGAGCAGGTATATCTGTTTCCAATGCCTTCTCCTACAGTACAGTTTTTGCAATCCAGAGCTTTTGAATGTATTTTATATGCTTTAAATGCAATTATCTTTTTACTATCAACATGGGTACTTGTGCTCTTTCTCTCTCATATGCACACCGGATAGAATTTATACGGAAGAATATGTAAAATTCAGAGAAGTCTGATGAGCTATCACGGATCAAAGCACTCAGAAATAATTGCCAATATACCAAAGTTCCATAATTGTTCAAACACAAAGTAATGGAAAGTGGCACTTGAAGAAGACAGCTCTTACGGAAGTCTTGATTCCTGTAACAAAATGGAATGCATGACTATCGCTCCAAATTAATTCTGCAACAAAGACCACTTGTGCCAGTTTTAATTCACACTATGGCCATATCAAGGCTCATGAATACTTATGTGCAAGCACAGCTTATTCCAAACACTGTATTGCAGCTATTACTTAGTCAGTGTTTGAAATTTGGAAAAAATAACTAGATGAAGTAGTGCAGAATCATCCTTGGGTGAAACATCTCCTCCTGCTTTTGATAGCCTTTGTGTCCATTGAAGCAGTTTCCCTCAAATTTATTACATTCTGAATACTACCCACATTGATTTGTCGGCTGAGGAATCCCTGTTTGCCAACTCAGGAACCCAGTATGACACAGAAGCAGAGCCGTCTCATCCATAGAGGCCGGTGGCGCGGCGCGCCAGGGCGCAGGGCACCCCAGGGGCGCCCCCGTGAGCCCGCCGGCATACCGGGCTCCCCTTCCCCAACCCGCCCCCGCCCCCATGGGCAGGCAGGCACTCGCGCGCCGGCGGGCGGGCGGGCTGTAAGCCGGTCGCCCTCGCCTCCCGGAGCCCCAGCTGGAGCGGCGCGGGGCTTTGCGCAACCTTCCAGCACTCCAGCTGGGGCTCTGGGAGGCGAGGGCGACCGGCTTACAGCCCGCCCCCCCCCCCGGCTTGCAGCCCGCCCTCCCGCCGGTGCGCGAGCGCCCGTCCGCCCGCCCCTCATCCTCCGCCCGCCGGAGCGCGGGCGCCCGCTCCAACGCCACGCCTCTCACCCCCCGCTCGCCCACCCCCCCTCCCGAGGGGCGGCCAGCGCGGGAGGGAGGCAGGCGGAGAGGCGGCAGGCTGGGGGCGCCGAGGGATCACTGCGCCAGGGCGGCAGATCCCTCTAAGACGGGCCTGCACAGAAGGTTTTCTGTCACTATACAGGGCACAATCTCAATTCACATTGGCCACTAACCATGCAGATTGGTCCTCACTATTGTCCTGGGATCATAGACAATGTATCCTGAATGAGTCAAGCACTTCCCCATGGTCCAGTGTTTTATAGTAAGCCTGTGGTGAAAGAAACAGTGTGTTTCATAGATTCTCGTCCATGCTCATTGTTGAGAAATCCCTGATACATGCTTCTTCTGCCAAAGGAACATGTTTGATCATGCCATGCTTTTAAATAAATAAATGAATGAATGAATGAATGATAAAAGCAGCTGAAGATTTTGAAGAGCCGTCTAAAATGTGCTGCCATTAAACTATGCCCAGGTAGTGTCTTTATTTTGGCTCATGGTGGGTTCAGTCTCAGTTCCAGTGGCCAAAGTGTGAGAACTAGTTAGGGTTGCATTTGCAATGTTCTTCATTTCTGCCAATTCTGAAATAAGTAAATAAATATTGCACTGCAACTTTCATTGATATGTTGTGTCCCAGAATAAGGCCTAAATAGTATCAACAGCTGCATTAAAAAAAAAAAAAAAGATTTGGATCCAGATTTAGTTAGTAGAGTAAATCCATTGAAATAGGACTTAACTTCCATAGGACTAAATGCAACTGAGTCATATTCTGAGTAGACCTCTTGAAATCAATGGATGTGTGGCTGACTTAAATCTCTCGATTTCATTGGGTGTACTCTGATTATAACTTAGTACACATTCACACCATCCATTTAAAGTGCTACAGCACCACTTTAAACAGTCATGGTTTCCCCAAATAATTTTGGGAGGTGTAATCGGTTAAACATGCTTGGTAGGAGACACCTGTTCCCCTCTCAGAACTACAATTCCCAGAGTTCCCCTTTGAAGAGGAATTGACTGTTAAACCACTCTGAGAATTGTAGCTCTGGGAGGGGAAAGGGGAGCGTCTTCTAACAACTCTCTCAGCACCCTTAACAAACTACAATTCCCAAAATTGTTTGGGGGAAGCCATACCTGTTTACAATGGTGTAATAGTGCTTTAAATGTATGGTGTAAATGTGGCCCTAGTTGGATACAACCCATTGATTTCAATGGATCTACTCTGATTACATCTGGATGCCTAAATGTTTTTGTTTAGTTTTGTTTTCAATAGGCCTTTCACCACATTTACTTTTTCGATATGTTTTCTACCCAAATAAGTGTGTGGATATTTTAAAAGAACTGGAATAAGGTGCAACCAATATACAACCTTTGTCCCCTGTGAATTCAGATCTTGACACAGCCTCTGGATTTCAAGGAGAGAAAACAGTTGTAGGTTGCAGACTAGTCATTAACACCTTCTCATGAAAGCTGCACATAAAATGTATGATATATAAAATGTAAACCGAGCCATTGTTAACTAGACATTAATGAATGGTGTTTCAAAAGGTTAAATATAAATATGGATAATTATGGCTTTCTAGCAGCAAGAAATTATTAGCTTCTTCCCCACTTGCATGGCATGGATCCAAAACACCAATCTAAAATAGAAGTATATATTTTGTTCGGCAATCAAAATACGACCTGGAGAGCTACAATTATAGTAGACAGTTAGGATTTCTCTGAATATATATTGCTCTTTGTGCCCTCAGCCAAGATTATTCTTTCCCCTGTAATTAAACCATGCAGTGTATAGTGAGAATTACTAATCCGTAAACTAGGATTTTAATGGCATCAAGAAACCATTTCATTTATTTTTAATTTCAAAATTGCACTTCAAGTTTGCAATTCTTAAGTGTAGAAAGGATTTAAAAAAAAACTAATGCATGCACAGAGAGTAAAAGTATCATCAGAGTCTTTGCTTATTATTAAATGCACCAGGAGGGTGACAAATAGACCAGGAACAACCTGTTGGATTGAAGTACCGTATTTTCCAGCATATAAGACGACTAGGCGTATAAGACGACCCCCAACTTTTCAAGTTAAAATATAGAGTTTGAGATATACTCAACCGCAGATTCTCCACCCGGCATATAAGACGACCCCCGACTTTTGAGAAGATTTTCCTGGATTAAAAAGTAGTTTTCTATGCCAGAATATACAGTATTTGGTTCAAACTTTGTTTGTTTTTAAGCAATGTCAGAGGGTTGGAAAATTACCACCCTTAAGGAGTGGAGACAAATTCTTAAGAGTTTTCAGGGGAGACAAGGGCTGACCATTCCAAACAAGATCACAGAAGGTTTCTCTTCCCTCTCCTTTAAGGTCTCATCTGAACTACTGTATATTCTGGCATATAAAACTACTTTTTAATCCAGGAAAATGTTCTCAAAAGTCGAGGGTTGTCTTATGGTGGAGAATCTGCAGTCGAGTGTATCTCAAACTCTATATTTTAACTGGAAAAGTTGGGGGTTGTCTTATACGCCAGAAAATATGGTATATATTTAAAGCAGTATTATACCATTTTAAATAGACATGATTTCCCTCCAAAGAATCCTGGGAATTGTAGTTTGCTAAGGGTGATAAGAGTTTTTATGAGACCACTATTGCCCTCACAGAATGATAATTCCCAGAGTGGTTTAACAATCAATTCCTATTCTCAGGAATCTGTAAATTCTCTCTCTCTCTCTCTCTCTCTCTCTCTCTCTCTCTCTCTCTCTCTCTCACACACACACACACACACACACACACACACACATCTTTTGTGGTCCCAAAGACCATAGGATTGCAGAGTCCAGAAGTGAGGAGGAGACTGTCTTCTGCAGTACAAGGGAGGCAACCTCTAAAATCGCCTGGAATAATCAATTCGTCTTTACAGGGATCATTGGAAATTGTAGCTCTGGGAGGGGAATAGGGGGGTCACCTAGCAACTCTCAGCACCCTTATCAACTGTAACTCCCAGAATTCTTTGGGTGAAACCATGACTGTTTAAAGTGGTATAATAGTGTTTCCAATGTATTGTGTGGATGTGGCCTTTGAAAACCTCCAGAATACACCAATTTTGCTGAAAATGTAAGCACTGAACAGCATCTCTGATTAAAGGCAGCCTTTGTACACCCTGTAATATGGCTGTTGATGCTCTGTGCCAAGCAGTGTAACTACCAGCTTCTGTTGCTTTTCACATATCGTTACCCCTCAGTAACTCTCCGATGCATTTATGGCATTAGAAACGATCCAGTAACATCACAACATTGTGCTAGAGTACGCTGATTCTAAGATGAGTAGATAGCTCTTGGCTGGATATTAACTGTAGCAGATAGAATTATTTCCCATGTCTTCATGGTAGGAGTTTGCCAAAGGCTATGGCAGTTTAGATCTGTAATAGAGATGTATATTTGGGTCTGGCAGGAATGCACTTATTTGTCTTGTGGATATTCTGCTAATTTTACATCATTTCATTTTTTAAAAAAAGACAGATAATTTAAGTGGGTTCATGTGTATAGTACCCCACTTTTGCTTGCAAATCAAATGCTAAATGGCAGAACTAGAAGAGGTTATAGCCCTTGCCTAAAGTTTTAAAGAAGATCTAAAACAATCGCTAGTGTTTGTGATTCTAGAATCTAGATTAGGACCTAGATTATCTATGTAGATTTATTATCTATGACTATCTATTTTCAGAGTGAAAGTCGGTCTGGATAATTGCCAAGGGCAAGGCGATGATCATATAGAGAAACTTAGGTATCAGATTTAAGCACAGGACACAGAGATTTGCCCCAAATGTACAACATGCCTCCTTGAAAAGATCAAATAAAATAAAAAGCAGGTAACTGCAGGCTGCCGAAACTGCTGTAGCTGTTGTCAGCAAGTGCTCTGGTTTCAGATAGTTGAAATGAGGCCCCCCCCATCTATTGGCTCAGCTGCTATGGTGTGATGGAACATTTGTGAAAATTTTAAGCTGCTTGTGAATTTGCTTGTTTTAAACTGTCAGTACCCAAGGGCTTGGGACAGAGGGGGCTGTTGGTAGGACTAGATGCAGTGAGGGAAGGTAGCAGCACCTTGAGTATTTGACTGTTGGGCCAAGAAGCTTATTTTAACAGGTGGATGTATGGATACTTGGGAGACTGCAGCAAGTGAAAACGCTGAGTGAACACTGACATGAAAGTGAACAGGAGAAAAGGCTACAGCAGGTATTCCACATTTTTTAAAAAATGCAGCTGTTTGCAGATCTCTGCTTCTAACTTGTGATTCTAGTTTTCTTTGTGTAGGCGGGAATCCTCCATTCTATCATAAGAACATAACAGATTAGATTAGATTAGATTAGGTACAAACATGTATAGTGTGAGAAATTTGTTGCTGCAAGGAAAAAATATAGGTATAAAAAGAGAATTCGTGGATGGCAAGATCCAGGTTTGGGACAAGTACTTTTTGGGTGAGAGAACCCCAGGAAAGATTCAAAATCACAACATATGCAGCAAAGCAGAATGTGGAAATATAGGCTGTTAGATCTTTAAAATACGTTCTTCCTTTCAAAGTCCCCCTCTTCTCTTAGCATAGAAAAAAAGACCACATTCGGTAAGTTAAACATTGTTTACTTACAAACTCTCCAAACGTCAAATTCATCTGCTTTTCTATACAACATTTGGAAAAAGTTACACAGGCAGTAAAACTTTGCTTAGTTACAGTGGTGAAAGTTCATAAATTATTGGTATAGGAGCTCAAGCAACCAGCTCAAACCTCTTTACACACTGAGCTTCTCAGGTATACTGGAGAGAACGATAGGTTTGCTTACCTAGTTCCTCCCAAAGTGAAGTAAGCCTGGCAGGACAGTTTATTCTATGGTCTTAACCCTTCATGCATTAACTAGACTTAAGCATGTTGGTCTTATGAGGCTGGTTATCCCACAAAATTCAAACTGAAATGCTGGTGAATTTACATGAGACCCCCTTTTTTTAAAAAAAAAAAAGAAGAAAGAAAATAAACAACAGCATCACAGATAGCTGTGGAAATGTAAAGATATGAACTTTTACGATTGGGAAAAGGATAAACTGAGGCAAATAAAAATTGACATTTTTGCCCTTACATGTGACAGTCCTATGCAGGGCCCTGATCTGCAATGAACCCCATCTATGTTTCCCGTCAAATATCATCACATTTGCTGCTATTTGTTTGCAGTAAGCAGCATCTTTGGTAGAAAATTGTGGCTGGAGTGTGTGGGTGTTAATTTTCAGTGGGAAGTTGGTAGGGGCCCCCAATCCAGATCAAGAGCACATTCCAGAATGGGGCACTGCTGCTGCTTTATTTCTCTGAAATAAAAGCAGCCATTTTTAAAGTATGCTTTAAGAAAGAAAGAAAAGGGGGTAACATGTAGTTTGGCAACCAGGACTGGCCAAGGCTTTGAGTTGAATGCATTATCAGTGTCACTGCTGTGTAGTTCCAGTTACAGGTGGGTAGCCATGTTGGTCTGCCATAGTCAAAAGAAAATAAAAAAAATCTTTCCAGTAGCACCTTAGAGACCAACTAAGTATGTTCTTGGTATGAGCTTTTGCATGCACACGAAAGCTCATACCAAGAACATACTTAGTTGGTATCTAAGGTGCTACTGGAAAGAATTTTTTATTTTCTTTTGACTGCTATGTAGTGTGTGAAACAGCCCAAAAGGTGGGTGTGGAAAGATATATAGATTTTTTGTACAATTGTATAAAACGAAATCCGCCTTTTTCGTTTGTGTTACTTATTATCCTATTAGCTGACTTTACTAGATGC